>NW_026571447.1:5805550-5973050 GCF_026225935.1 Boleophthalmus pectinirostris | reverse complement strand
TGATGGCGAACCAACCAGACATAGTGGTGGTGGATAAGAAACAGAGCAGAGCCGTGGTGGTGGACATCACAATACCAAGCGATGGTAATATCAGGAAAAAGGAACACGAGAAGCTAGAGAAATACCAGGGGCTCAAGGAAGAGCTGGAGAGAGCCTGGAAAGTAAAGGCATCAGTGGTGCCTGTGGTGATCGGAGCACTCGGGGCTGTAACCCCCAAACTGGAAGAGGCTACAACAGATACCGGGAAAAACAATGGACATCTCAGTCCAGAAAAGTGCAGTACTGGGAACAGCAAAGATACTGCGCAGAACTCTCAAGCTCCCAGGCCTCTGGTAGAGGACCCAAGCTCAATGAGGGTGAGAGACCAACCACCGTGGAAGGTGAGAAACACATTTTTTTATATATATCTTCATGGAAACCAAACCAGACAAAGTTACAGGTCAGATCTGTGGAGAGGCAACCCCACTCACAGTCAGAATGCCTGTTTTTTTAGGTATTTTTGAGCAATAGAACCACCTGAAATTAAATAAATGTAGAGATGTTTAATGTAAATTTTTGGCTACTCTTTCCACCTCTGGATTTTGGTTGTCATGTGTTGAGAATTAAAGTCTGTTACAACTTACAGCTGATTGTTGTTCCCATTATTGTCCAAAGAGTTGCCCACGCGGATCTCAGCACCGTCCAGTCTATGACCACAGCAGTCTCCTCTGTTTGTGATGGTGATGGAGGTAACTGTGTTCGACTCCTGCAGGTCCACTCTCCACCAGGGGTTAGTGGTGGTGGCTGTGTGGGTGCATGAGTCATGATAGTAGTTAGAATTGCGGTTACCATCAATGGCATTGGAAGCAGCTCCGAGCTCATCGTATGTGTCAATCTGGGTCGCTTCTCCGGTAAGAGCCAAATTAACTGAAAATCAACAAAAACAAATGTGTGGATTGCAGAATAGTTAGGCAAACACACAGAATTTCTCATTCTTACTTGTATTAGCAGAAGCTGTTTCCACAATGAGCAAAAACAAAACTGGAAGTTTCATAATGTTTCTGTAAAGAAATTATATCTATGAATACAATATGGTTCATAGCAGGAATGTAACAATATCCAAGTCTCGATACAATATTATCACAATGTGCATCTCACAGTATAATATTTATTGTGATATTTTGGCTAATATAATTGTAGATGGGATGCTTTTTTGCTTTTAAAATACCCTGACAAGAATTTAGTGTGAATTATTACTGTCATAATCTTAATAATTCAAGTAAAAAAACATATTTCTTCATATTCTTAAGCTGTGTGGAAAAATCCCTCAGTCGTCCAGGTAGAATCCATGGCAATGGTTCTGCTTCAGAACTGAAGAAGCAGCTTGGATGAGTTGCGAAATTTATTCATCCAAATAAACTTTTTCCAGTTGACAAATTGAATTTCTCCTTTGCCATATTTCTTCATGCTGTCTGCTCTGAAATGAATCATGGTATATGTAGTTACCAATGTTTATTAGCTAGTGCTACTATCAAACCATGCATTTAAGCAAAATAACTTGTAATTCCATATATTGTGACACCCCCATTATTGTGATTTCATATTTTGGTTATTGTTACATCACTAGTTCATAGCAAGGTTGTCAAAAGAATTAAAAATCACATACTAATAGGTACTAAAACTAATACTGAACCTAAATGGTCATATTTTTATACCTTTCCCCTTTCAAGGCACTCAAAGCGCCTTACAGCATGGTGGCGTAAGGACACAACAACAGCATTCATCTGTGGGAGTTGGAATTGCACCAACAACCCGTATACCAATGTTTTTACACTCTACCAACTGAGCTGCTGTCGCCCCTGACACCAACTAGATAATCATTTGGACAAGTATATTAATAACAAGGTAAAGGTACACTTTATTGGCCCTGTAGGGAAATTTGTCGTCTGCATTTGACCCATCCTTCAGTGTTACACGGTTACAGTGCTTGGGGACCCATCTTCATGATTTTGTTGCTAGACTTGGTCAGGACTTTGGCAGGAGAATTTGACCTGTAGGTGTCTTCAACATACAGGCACTTTTGCTGTTACTTAGACTTAGACAAACTATATTGATTTACAAGGGGAATTTTTTGGACACAGTAGTTCACACATCACAATATAATATAATAACAAAAAGCAAATACAGCCCTTGTGTGCATCTACACTGGACCCCACCAATCTCCAATCCCTAAGTTAACTTGAAAACTACCACTACATGAAATCACAAAGTGGAGCAGAGCATTTTGAGCTTTGGAGATGTAGACAGACTAATAATAAAGGATTACTCTCAAGTGTGAATGAAACAAAACACAACTGCAGGTCTGTTTTTGATGTGGAAGCAATATTATACCACACTAGTTAATCCGAAAATTGCATAATACTGGATCTTTATTTAAAAAAAGAAAAAAAAGGAAAATCTGAATAAAGAATAAAGACCTGCATAATAATATTTGTAATATTTGAAATGTAGAAGCAGAACTTACCTTAATTTGAGAAGAGAGACAATATGCTTCAGATGACACTGCTGCTGCTGCTTCAGGTCAAGAGTCAGTGCCTCTTTGTATTTACACACAAGCTGTGTTTTTATCAACTCTTTCCAGTACAAACACTTCCTCATGAATTGACGCACTGCCAAATGAATCACATCTGCAGAGCTTCCCTGTTCTTGTTATTTTGCAATAATTCCAGCAAATGCCTGTTCAGCCAATTTAAAACTCACTGATGACACATTTGGGTCTGGTCAAGTGGTAACAGAGGGAAACGGGCAGATTTTTTAGATTCAAATAGTTCTTTTTCAGAAACTAGAGGGACTATTGAAATAAGTAAAGTATCAGAATGTAGGAAAGAGTTACACTCCAACAGGGTCAAGTTAAACCTGTGATATTCTTTCATGTTGTTGACAAAGAATTTAAAAACTCATGTCGGTAACGGAGGGAATGAAATATGCTGCACTTTTTGGGCAATAAATACAAACAGTGATAACTCTTGGTTCTCACTTCCATATCCTTAACAAACTGGTTTGAATATTTGCTTCATATAGTTTTCTACCATATGGTACAAGATTAGGTTGAAAAACCTCTTACTTTTTGACTCATGAGATTTTTTTATTAAGAAAGGTCATGGTAACGGAGGGAAAAGTAACGGAGGGAAAATTGTGCAAACAAGTAGAAGGTGCAGGATTTTGCATAATTTGTCATCTTTTTTCTTCCAAATACTTTAATATTACTTCAAAATGAAAGGAAACTATTTCTATAAAATATGTCAGTCCTTCCAAGCAAATTTTTTTTCATTTTAAATACTTTTTTTTTTTTGAACCTTCATCAACAGTTCAAAGATGGAATAACACAAGATATGATGAAATACATCCATTTATTTACATGATTTGCAGGTCTTTGAAATTTGGGAAATAATTTTTGTTCCATGTTTCATACATGGTCTGTTTAAAACTTCTATGTAACTTTAGAACCAAAAATGGTACAGAAAAAAGGTAAACAGTCTCAGAAACAAGAGTACATATCAGATGCATTAACTTGAATTTTTGGCCTTGCTGTTTACTTCTGCATGACCAGGCCCATTTGCGTCAATAGGATGCATGGACTTCATTTGTTTACTCACAGGTGCATACACACACTGGAGAGTTACTTGTTAAATGCATTAAGTTCATGTGTGCACCAAATATGTAATAATAGCCAAGAGTTTCATGCTGAGGAAATGCACCCTTCGAGGCAACAGTTAAACTGAATAATAAATTAGAGAGAAAATAAAAAGCATTTTGCTTTGTAAAAGACGTGTTTGGGAGTGGCACCTCAAAATGTCGTCCTCTCTGTTTTCTTCTGCATGTTTCCCTTTCTCAAACTCTGTTCAAACAGCTCAGAACAGGAAATGTTGCTCCACTTTGTTTGGCTGTTGAGAGTTAGTGCTCTCACACACCTGGGATGCTGTCCTGAGGAAGTCGGACTGCAGATGGCGCTGTCGTCCTGCCTCCACCGGTAGGAAGACAGCGCCAGAACCTGTTTAAATCAGCTGACCAGACACGTCACAGCAACATCACGTGACCACTCTGAAGAAGACGCTAGTGAGCAGTCGAAACTGTCACGTATGAAATAACACTCTAGGTCTGAAAAAAAGAACCTAATAACATAGGTGTTCTATCCTATTCATATCCGGAGAATAAGGCGACCGGTCCATAACCTGCACGTTGTTTTCGGCCAGACACTCCTGACAGATGCGTGCGATATGCGGACGCTAGGGCTGGGTATCATTAAGAATTTGCCGATACACAGTGTTGTGAAGGTTACTTTTAAACTGTAATCCCCTACAGATTACAGATTACATACCTCAAAATGTAGTTTGTAACGTAAACGATTAAATTACTTAAAGTGAGTAACATAATCTGAATACTTTGGATTACTTGATTTGCTGTAGAGAAGCAAAAACTCGGATATCTTCACATAGGATGTTTTATCTGTTAAAGACAATAAAAAGCCCAGACTTTACTGAACCAAATTAAAAACATTATTGATAGAAGAGGAGGAGACACGGTCCGCACAACATGGTTTAGTCCTGTTAAATCCTGTTTTAGTCTTGTTTTATTCCTGGTTTAGTCCTGGTTTAGACCTGGTTTAGTCCTGGTTTAGCCCAAAATGTGAAAACAGGAAAATACCGCCGTGTAATCCATTTATTTCAACAAAGTAACTGTAATCCAATTACCACTCACTGAAACAGTAACTGTAACTGAATACAGTTACTCATAATTTGTACTCTGATTACGTAACTCTGGTACATGTAATCTGTTACTCCCCAACAGTGCTGATACGATACATACCTCGATACACAGGCCACGATACGATACATACCTCGATACAGTGACCTTTCGATTCAATACGATATATTTCAAATTGATTCGATGCAATTCAATAAAAATAAAGGCAAAATCATGTCTGTGATACTGAGTCTTTGTTAAACCACTTTTTGTGCAAAGTTCAACAAACATTTTAATCATCAAAACAGTGAAAATATCAAATGTGTCGCATAAAAAAGTTTCCTTCTTCTAAACAAGCACCAAAACTGTAGCTCTGTAACAAAATAATTGAGTAACATATACCAAAAATAATCTTGGTGATATATCGATACAGGAACCCACAATATCAATACTGTATCATCACATTAAGCAATACGATATATTGATATTTCAATATTTTTGCACACCCCTAGCGGACACATCTGAGCATACCAATGGCCTGCTCTCTCTCGTTTGCTGCTAAGCGTGGCATGATGACCGTGTGCGACATCTTTCATTTTTCCTCCGGGTTTTTAAAGTCTTCACCAACTGAGCTCAAATCATCGAAAGAACTCGTCGCAAGTTTTCAAACAATGTCCTTACGACTCACACGTTGAAAAATAGGGATTGGCACCGTCCATTATTTTGTTCTTTGGGCTGAAAGGTGTGGCTCCATTGTTTCATAACCCACGACTGATCGTAAACAAAACAGTTTTTGTGTACAAAGTTTTTTTATTCAAAATAATTTGGTATTTAACTTTGTTGCATTTTTAATGCCTCAGGCTACGTTCAGACAACTCAATTCAGATTTTTTTGTGAAATCCGATGTTTTTGCGAGGTTGTTCACATTTCCAATTAAATATGACTTATATGTGATCCCCTGTGTGAACGTAAAATGGCCCGAAAGTGTCCCCATTGCACACTGGAGACACGATGACGTCAACCGCAGCGAGCGTGCTCTGTGTTTACGGAAGTTGTCCAAACATGGACGCAGCATTGAGCACCTGGAGATTTTAAAGTTCCTCTCGTACCGGAGCCAGAACATGAACAACTTACTTGTTTTAAGGAAGAGATTGAGAAGGAGAAGGACAAGGTTTTTGGTCGTGGTGTTTTGTGGGGCAGCGGCAGCGACGTCCGTTGAAAGGAACACGTGGATGTGGAGACGGAGCCAAGAGTGGTGAGTGGTGATGTGCTTCACTTCAGTGACATGGAGTTCATTAACAATTTTCGCCTACTTCAGCACAGAATAGTGACGTTTGTGGCTTGTTGATAACGTGTAGGTCGAATGAATGTGCTTTCACACTGAAATCGCATGTCAAAAGATCAGATATGTATCGGTTTTAGGACCACATATCCAAGTGGCCTGAGTCGCATTTGAAAAAATCGGATCTGTGTCGCTCAGACTGTCATTAAAAGATCAGATTCAGGTCACATAGGGGCCAAAAAATCGTATTTGGGTCACTTCAGGCTGCAGTCTGAACGCAGCCTTAAGGGCTGTTCACACCAAAGCGTCAAAAAACGCCTTGATGCCTCTATTTGGGCTCCTTTGCATTTGAGTTTCAAAAATACTTGACGCGCGTCTGTTGCCCTGGAAACAAGAGCCCGGTCCTGGTCTTTTCCCGAAACAATGTCAGACCAGACTGATAGAGTGTTTTTATGACATAAAACATCAGCGGAGGAGATCGGGTCGACGACTGGGGTGTATATATATTTATACTCCACTAATGACACTGGATCAGTCTCGGTCTAGTCCTGGTTTGGTCCCGGTCTAGTCTCGGTCTAGTCTCGGTCTACTCCCGGTCTAGTCCTTGTTTAGTCCCGGTCTAGTCCTGGTTTAGTCCTGGTCCGGTCCTGGTGTATTCCTCGCGATCGGCTCAGTGATTGTGGCGTATATATTTATGCTCCGCTCATGTTTGTGGTTCTCGCTCCGGTTCTCGGGTCTTGCTTCCTGATAATAACGTTGCTGCGTCACTGGATACTCTTCCCTGATTGGTTGATGCGGCGCGTCTGACGCGAAAAGTTCAGCATTTTCAACTTCTTGACGCTGACGCCTTGGACGCGCGTCTAGACCGCTGACACCAAAACGCTCAAGACGCGCCGCGTCGACGCCAGATTCGCGCCGCGCTGACCCCGAAAACGCGCCGCAAAAACGCAGGACGTTCTAGTCGCGCGTCCACATACACTTTACATTGAAAGTGGACGCTTTGACGCCTTGGTGTGAACGGCCCTTTAGTGTATATTTATTTAATGTGTTCAGACCCTGTGCCAACGCCGCAACAAAAAGACGGAGGCGAGAGGTTGGATTTTAAAATAAAATATAGTTATGAACTAAATCACAAACAAAACATACACTGTTACTGTTACTGTCTTTGGCCTTTACACGACTCCTTATTTTTGTCTCATGATACAAAGGCAGAGAACACAAACTGACAAATAAGGGTCAAAGGTCAATTTTGAACATATAAAACACAATATTTTTCAGGGTATTTATTCACATGATAAAGTATGTCTCAAATACAAACAAAATGACATGAACTCATTTTTGATGTTACAGCGTTTTGCCTTTGTAGGGCAGTATTGTTCGATAAACAGGAAGTGCACTTAGCATACTAACTGTTGTAAGCTTTAATGTCACAGCAAAAGTTTGTAGTGAATAATTAGGATGCTCTGAAACCAAAAGGTACGTGAGGAATAACTTTGGATTGCAAACTGTTCAAAATGAGCCAGATCTGTTTTTCACATTTTTAGACAGCAGAGGTGGGACTTGGACTCGAGTTAGACTTGAGTCACTATTTTTAGGACTTAAGACTTGACTTGATAAAATGGACAGACTTGGGACTTGACTTGAACTTGAAGATCAATGACTTGGGACTTGACTTGAACTTGAAGATCAATGACTTGGGACTTGACTCGGACTTGAGGCCTGTGACCTGTTTTTACAGAATACTTTTTCTCTTTACAGTTTATACATGTGTGATTAATTTTACAGGGAAAAAACAGAGAATGTCCCTCCCACTTCTCTAATTACATTTTGTAACTGAAAATACTTTGATGTGGTATCCCCAAATGTACTACAGTAATATACAGTACAATACAGAGGGAACTACAGAAAACATGACCCTTCATGACAAAATAACTGTTATTAAACACTTTTAAATCTTAATTCTTTCTATTCTGACCGTAATGATTCACACTAAGATCTTGTCAAGACATTTAAAAATGACATTTAAAAAGCCCTTATATAAATACTCATGTATAAATATACCATGACTTTTTAAATACAGTTTATCTTAAAAGTCATAAATTGCAAAAATCTAAGATAAATTTGGTACCAGTGACTCGAGAGTTGACTTGGACTTGCCTGTCTTGGATTGGGACTTGACTTGGACTTGAAGTCAAAGACTTGAGACTTTGAGGCTTATATATATTTTTTTTTAATTCAAATTTTTATTAACAGTCAAATAGAGATGGCAAGTTTCAAATCACAAATGTACAACAATTTGCTTTTTTTTTTTTTTTTTCCCCCCTTCATCCTTCTTTCACATCACATATCTCTCTTTGATAGTGTTGATTTTTTATTTTTTTTTTTCCCCATTATTCCAGTAAGGATACAAAGAAAGAAATTAAAATTAAATTAAAATTAAAAAAAAAAAAAAAAAAACAAAACAAAACAAAAAAAAAAACAAGAAAAAAAATCATAAAAAATATTTGAAAACTTGAGTAGCAGTGCAAGGGATTGTCACTTTTTTTTGTTTTTTTGTTAGGGTGTTAATAATTGAGGCTTATTTTTGTTGTTTTATATTTGTTGTGGGTGTTGCTTTATGTGTTTGTGTTTTTGTTTTTATGTTGATTATTGTATTTTATTAAATGTTTTATTCTGTTGTCCTTAATAAAAAATAAAAATAAAAAAAAAACGATTTGAGACTTACTTGAGACTTGCAAAACAATGACTTGGTCCCACATCTGTTAGTAAAAATCATTGCTCTGCCTGAAATGTTCCACAGTGTGACATTAAACAGCTCTGCTCTAACGTTTATTCAATTACAGGTGGTTTTATTGCTCAAAAAATCCCCAGAAAAACAGATATTCTGACTGTGAGCGGAGTCGCCTCTCCACAGATCTGACCTGTAACTTGGTCTGGTTTGGTCTCCTGTGAATAGAGAAAGGTTTAATACCATACTGTGAAACATTCCAGACAAAGCAATAACGTCTCCACGGAGAAAAGCGCTTGACGGAGCCTCCATCGGGAAAGTGAACGCGCCTTTAAGTGTATCAGAAGATGCAGGAGCTGGGTGTGTCCGCTCTGGGCCACCGTACCGAGTTTGGGTTGTAGACGGGGAAAGGAGGAGGATCCGTGCGCACGTGGTCGTCCCATCTGAGGGCTCTCTCTTTGGCTCTGGCAGGCTGTGGGTTGAGGGTCTGACTCCGTGCTTGGCCGCGGGGCACTCTGTACAGGTAGACGTCGTAGCGGGCCACGTTGTCTCTGGAGCATCTGAAGTTCACCTTGGGAACGTGCAGCTCCAAGTCGATCGTGACCTTACGATACATTGCAATTTGTCATTTATTCTTTGGTGTTTTAGTGGAATTATTTTCATACAAACAACAAACAACAGACAGTGTAACATTCTTAACGAGACTGAATGTAAGATTTGGATTTTAAAGTACATAATCCTACCTGTATTCAGTGTTGGGAAGGTTACTTTTAAAATGAATTCCCCTACAGATTTCAGATTTCATACCCTAAAATGTAGTATGTAACGGATTCCATTAAATTACTTAAAATGAGTAACGTAATCTCAGTATTTTGGATTACTTGATATTGTCATGCTTTTTAAAACTACATGAATGTAACAACCACATCCTGAAAATTCTTGTTTGTTTTCTTCAAATTGTCTGTTGAGCCCAAGTCTCCACGAACAGGCAACTGTATGCTGTATAGAAGCAAAGACGAAGATGTTTTGTCTGCTTAAAGACAATAAAAAGTCCAGTCTTTCCTTAACCAGATTAAAAATATTATTGATAAAGAAATTATTTCTATATGAGATCACCTTTTAATTATGTCCACCCTACTGTTAGGTGTCATATTTAGTCAGGGAGCCAAAGTCTCAAAAACGGGTTGAACCTGACATCGCCTGCCATACTTTTTATTTGTGTTTTTTTTGTTAACTGTGACCCTGAGGACCAATAATTGGAGGGTCTGCTCTTCCGGAAATATCGCGAAAAAAAATTGTGGCCTTATGTTTTGGCATTAAATTGAGCCAAAATCATGTAGAAATGTGTTTTATGAATTTTTTTTCACTGAATGTTGTCACCACATGTGTTCTTTGCATCTGGAATGTATTTGTAGACAGCTTACCCAATCCACTGAGGATTTGAGGAAAAGTTTAACTTTTCAAAATTTTCTATCACAAACTGAAGGTTACCGACACTAAAATGGCCACAATTTTTTTTCGTGATATTTCTGGAAGAGCAGACCCTCCAATTATTGGTCCTCAGGGTCACAGTTAACAAAAAAAAAACACAAATAAAAAGTATGGCAGACGATGTCAGGTTCAACCCATTTTCTAGAGCTTTTGAGACTTTGGCTCCCCGACTAATTGTTTAGTCCTTGATTAGTCCTGGTTTAGATCTGATTTAGTCCTGGTTTAGACCTGGTTTACTCCTGGTTTAGACCTGATTTAGTCCTGGTTTAGACCTGGTTTTAGTCCTGGTTTTAGTCCTGGTTTAGACCTGGTTTAGTCCTGGTTGAGACCTGGTTTAGTCCTGGTTTTAGTCCTGGTTTAGATCTGGTTTAGTCCTGGTTTAGACCTGGTTTTAGTCCTGGTTTAGATGGTTTAGACCTGGTTTAGTCCTGGTTTTAGTCCTGGTTTAGATCTGGTTTAGTCCTGGTTTAGTCCTGGTTTTAGTCCTGGTTTAGACCTGATTTAGACCTAGTTTAGTCCTGGTTTAGATCTGGTTTAGTCCTGGTTTAGACCTGGTTTAATCCTGGTTTAGACCTGGTTTAGTTCTGGTTTGAGTTCTGGTTTAGCCCAAAATGTGAAAACAGGAAAATACCGCCATGTAATCCATTTATTTCAACAAAGTAACTGTAATCCAATTACCACTCACTGAAACAGTAATTTGTACTCTGAATACGTAACTCCGGTACATGTAATCTATTACTCCCCAACACTACCTGTCTTTGTTTATGAAGTAGACATGTTTAAACCAAATATAACTTTTACAAAAACACTCAACATGATTGCAATCCATGTACCACTTGTTTTTCTGAATTTCAAATAAGAACCAAAAACAATGAAATGGGAAAACAGTTTATTTCATTTTTCTGTTTTAGTGTCAAACAACAACAACAACAAAAGATTTCTACCTCTATTTCCAATATTTAATTTAAAGTTTATTTCAATTAACACTAATCAGAAAACAGTCTCAGTGCCTATTTAAATTTTGATATTTTTTTTTCTCTGGTTTATATGTCCCGGAAGTTCTGCTGCTCAGCGCCAGTGGAGGAGTTAGCAATTTGGGGGCCCTAGGCGAACTTGAGTTTGGGGCCCTCACTATAATGCACTGTTTTTTTTGTTTTTTTTTTTGTATTTCTTTAATGTTTATTACCAGTTTTTTCCCCATTGTTTATAAGACACACATCTTTTTTTGAGTTAGATTGTGGATTGGAAACTTGTCTTATTAGTTTGGTCACCTACTAGATAACCAGAGCTGAAAGTACTTTTATTTTTTTGCTAGTACAATTACATTTTTGTTTACATCCATTACATATGATTATGATTATGCTATGATTATGTTCAAATCAGGGTCCAGCTGACTAGTCCATTCTAGGGGTGGGCGATATCTTGATATTTAAAATATATCGAGATATTTTAAAAACTCAATATGGATTTTGACATATCGTATATATCGATATAATTTTTATATACTCTGATTTCGCCTCTTTGCTTATTTGCCGTCTCTGTACTCGTCCTCGTGCGCCTCTGCCTCCTCTCAAAACCAGCCCAGAGGATACAGAACTTGTCTCAAAAAAGGACAACTGGCTCCATTATACTGAGATACTTTGATTATTAAGGCGTTGGACAAACAGCAAACACGTGTCTACTGCTGTGAATGCTGAAAGTTACTAGCACCACGTATCTTTTCCACCATTTACAGACAAGGCAGCACCTCCTCTGTCACAGAGAATCATAGATCCATGGAGAGAACACCTATATTCCACTGAGTCCTGTCCTTTAGTCCAACAGAAGTTGAACCGCGTCAGCAACACAAGGAGCAAGCAGTTTTTTTTCCCCAGTGCTACAGTTTATGCAAATAAGCCATGCAGTTTTAAGTTTCGTTTCTGTAAAACATATACAAATGTTTGCAAAGTTGCATTAAACACATTATAATGTCAAACAGGCTGATGTGGCTCTATAATCGTTAAGCTTTATATGTTGTAAAGTTTAGCCATGTAAAGTTTATTTATGCAGAAGATTTTAATCAATAATCTTCTGAAGTGTAACTTGTACAGCGTTGGGTTTGATCTGCAGTGGATTGTGGGAAACCTCACAGCTCCTTACTGCTGGTGAGGAACATGGATCTATTAAACTAAAGAACCTCCCAAACTTCCTCTGCTAAAGGAGCTCATGGTTCTGGTTATCGTACGGTTAACAGAGTTAATGCAAAGATGAACTTGAGTTGAGCTGTTTTAATTTAATTTTGAATGAAAAGAAGGCAATATGTATTATTTTTGTATACAGGGATGTTTTTATTAATGTCACAGAAGCACTTTGTTCCAAAATGAACATTGTGGTATTTGTTTTTATAGTAGATTTGGGGGGTTATTTTTCCTGTACAGATATTGAGATATATATCGTATATCGAGATATAGCAAAATATATCGAGATATATTTTTTGCTCCTTATCGCCCTGCCCTAGTCCATTCTAACGTGAAAGGGGGGAATGCTTTGACAGTTAAAATAGATTTGACAATCATGGCAATTGGTTGGGGGCCCCTCCAGGTTTGAGGACCCTAGACGGCCGCCTACTATTGCCTAATGGTAGCTCCGC
Organism: Boleophthalmus pectinirostris; assembly: GCF_026225935.1. Taxonomy (NCBI): domain Eukaryota; kingdom Metazoa; phylum Chordata; class Actinopteri; order Gobiiformes; family Gobiidae; genus Boleophthalmus; species Boleophthalmus pectinirostris. The sequence goes on along the minus strand of NW_026571447.1, from coordinate 5,960,198 downwards.
CTCTGCTCAGCCTGGCGCATGTGAATTCAGTGACAACCATGGATCTATAATCTAATTTTCAAAGATTTTATTATAGTTCTATGGTGACAAATGAACAAAGGAGAGTTCATCGCTGCTTCCTGTTTCTCATCATGGAGTTCAACAATGATTTTCTAAGGGGCAGAAGTAAATGCGTCGCTATAAATGGAAAAGACATGTTTGTCCATAAAACTGCAACGATTTTTCAGGTAAGTCTTCCTAGCAGCAAAACTTCAAGGGGCAAATAAACCAGAGAAAATAAAATATCATAATTAAAATAGGCTTGATGAATGTTTTTTTTTTTTTTTTTTTTTTTTGTTATTTAAAACATTTTTTTTTTTACACTAAAATGGAAAAATTAAATAACAAACTGTTTTCCCATTTTATTGTTTTTTGTTCTTAATTGAAATTCAAAGGAACGAATGGTACATGGACCGATAACCAATGGTCGTTCATGTTATAATTTGGAGTTTTGGTTCTTGAGACAATTATCCAATCAGAAACCAGAATGAGCCTCACGTGCTTCTTTCATTTGTGTTGTTGTTTGTTTCAATGGTGAAATCCAGTTGGTTTAAAGCTAAAATGCCTCTCTCTGATCTGAATGGTCACTCCCTGAACCCCAGCACCTGCAGCTCAGTGAGGGAATTCTGGAGGTTCTGAGCTTTCACATGTGGCTACTGAGAATGAGAAACCTGGCTGCGTCTCATTTCTCATTCTTTGCTTCCTTCTCCTTGATTCCTCTCCTCGATTTTGCAGGACATGGGTGAGGAAGTCCCACCCACAGAGGAGACAAAGTGAGGAGAGAGGATCTAAACTCCTCACTGAGACCAAATAAAGTTTGATTCTTTTCTCTGATCTCTGATCCCCGTATCTTCCCTCATGTTTACTCCTTCCTTCTGTGGTTTTCTTTGGGACACCGCTTAATACGTCACATCTGATTGCTGAAAAATGGAGGATTGAGGAGAGGAATCAAGGAGAAGGAAGCGAGGAAAGTGAAATGAAACACGGCTCCTTTCTGTTGCAGGTTTAAGGCACCGGCAACCCAGGTTCAGTTTTAAAACAGTAAGAGCCTTAACGACATGCACTTCCTTTAACTGCCCAGATTTTAAAATGGAGGCATTTCAGAGTTCTTCAGTTGAATCTGAAGCGTTAAAATGCAGATGTTTTAATCTTAAAGGTGCACTATGTAACTTTTCGGTAGTGGTTTCATCACCGTCTTCTTTCTATAGAAATGTGATTACTTTATTCAATTACAAACGGTTTTATTGCTCATAAACAGGCATTTCGAATTTGTGTATCATTTGTTCATTTGTTTTTTTAAAATAAAAGCAAAAAGAAGAAAACAAAAAACAACTATTTTCTTCATTATTTGTTTCCAAAACCAAAATGGAAATAAAATGGATTATGATTTGTTTTTTTCAGTTTTTGATTTCGCGTTTAAATGAATAAAGGAAAAAAACGGATAACAGACGTTTTTCCGTTTCTGTGACTTAAATTGCAATGCCAGACTGAACCAGGACTAAACCAGGACTAAACCAGGACTAAACTGGTCTGGTCCCGGTCTCAATCACAGTCTGGTCCTGGTCTTAGTCCTGGTCTTAGCCCAGGTCTGGTCTCAGTCTCAGTCCTGGTCTAGTCCCGGTCTCAGTCCTGGTCTGGTCCCCGTCTCACTCCTGGTCTCAGTTCTGATCCTGTTCCCGGTCTCAGTCCTGGTCTCAGTCCTGGTCTCAGTCCTGGTTCAGTCCTGTTTTAGTCCGTATGCGACAACACGGTCACAGAAACGGGAAACGATTAAACCATTATTCATTTAAACCACAAATCGAAAACTGAAAAAACTTTATCAATTTTTTTTCATTTTGGATTTGGAGACAAATAATGAAGAAAATAGTTGTTTTTATCCTTTTCTTATTTTTGGTTTTATCTTGAAAAATGAAAAAACGAATGATACACAGATTCATTCATCACCTCTCCACAGATCTGACCTGTAAACTTGGTCTGGTTTGGTCTCCATGAAGATCAAAAGGTTTAACACCGTGCTGTGAAACATTCCAGATGAAGGAATAACGTCTCCACGGAGAAAAGCATTTGACGGAGCCTCCACAGAAAAGTTACACAATGCACCGTTTATCTTCTTTAATGAACTAATATCTCTCTGGACTGTTTTTTGTTTTCTTTCAACTTGAAACAAAAACTGTCTAAAAGTAAACTCAGGATATACTCATAGATACTACTCTGATACTGTCCATCTGAAACTTTAACTTTAATAAGCAATCATAGCATCATTTAATTGCAATATTTTCTTTTCACAATTCAGTTTTCTGTAGGTTAAAAACTGGTGGTTGATTTTACTTGACTTTGTCCCCTCCTAGTGGACTATTGTGTGAAGTGCATGTTTGGTCTGGGCCTCTGTTACATTGAAACATCTTGCGTTCTCCAAAAACTGAATCCATCACAAGGTGGAACAGAGCGTTTTCCATTTGAGAAAAGGTCTCGGAAATCACTAAATACGCTGGGTTTGTGATTTAAACACTTGTGAATGAAACAAAACGCAACTCCGGTAATGTTTTTGAAGAGGAAACTGCATTATAACATCAGAAAATAGTGTAAAGGGCCAAATAGTGCCCTTTAAAGGTGCTATGAGAGCAGTTTTGAAGTCCACACTGTTGAAGTCACGGAGATCCAAGCGTGTGGGAGACTGTGTACATTTAGAGGAATGCAGCAGTAATTGGGTTTGGATCTGTGTGTGTCGGATAAGATGTGGTCTCCATGGATACGGCTCCTCGCAGTCTGGGGATGTGTGCGGAGGGTACTGGCAGCTGATAAGCCTCGAACACAGACATGAGGGGTCAGCGGTCACGGAAAGAACCCGGTCACATATATACAATGACTAAATTCATGCAAAGTTCAGACGGGCCTGACTGGTCAAAATGAGCAGCCATGAAAATATTATGTTGTAAAAGTAGTGTTATCCCATTTTAAACTTTACCTCGGACTATTTTTGTACTTAGGGTTACGCTACTACAGTATGATCTATGTTATAATGGTGTTTACTCATCACAAACAAACCTGGATTTGCATTTAGTTTTTGTTTTTTTTAGCACACAAACCCTGCATATTTAGCCTGAGTTTTCCTCTCAAATTGAAAACCCCCTGTGATGTCATGTGGTGATACAGGAAATGCTCCACTGTGTTTTTAAAACTCCAAACACCTTCATTAGAATCATTTGGATGATTTCAGTCCTACTCAACAAAGAATTGTAATTTTCATTCCCGCTCCCGCCCGTATCTGTGATATTTTGTCCCTCTCCCGCACGCAAATCCTTCAAGATTGGGACGTTTGGAAAGAGAAGTGGAAAGGAACTGTCTAAAACAGGGGCAGGCAAACTACGGGCCAAGGGCCATATGCGGCCCTTCAATCTTTTTAATCTGGTCCACCGAACTTGAGTAATACTACTACTACTACTACTACTACTACTACTACTACTACTACTACTACTACTACTACTAAAAAAAAAAAATCATCATCATCGTCATCATTTTCAGTGTTTTAAAAGTCATTTCAATAAATAGTAAATACTGTAGGACTTGAAAGACAGATATTTTGTTGTACTGCTTTGTAATGATTTTCAATTATGGTATATATATATATATATATATATATATATATATATATATATATATATATATATATATATTATTTTTTTTTTTTTAGTTTTTTTAGTTTTTTAAATTTTAGTTTAGTTTTTTTTTGATTAAATATGTTACCAGGTAAGGCAATTGAGAACACTTTCTCATTTGCAATGACGACCTGGATATTTCAGTAGCATGAGATATGTTTTCTTCATATCCCATGTTATTTTTTTCTCTTATGAGGTGGATTACCAAAAAACTCCATCTCTGCTCCTGTTCCGGCCCTTCTGTCAAATTTTGCAACCCTTTGTGACCCACGAGTCAAAACCGAGCCCACCCATGCGCAAGATTAGACCACATCCGCAAGTTTAGGCTCTTAAAATGTTTATATTAATGCCAAATAAAATATCCAGCACAAATGATGTATGATAGACAAACATTAATATTTTGTATATTTTACTTTACACTCATATTTAGTTCACAGGACTGAAGTTTATCATCCCACCCGCCCGCTCCAGCATTGTGCAGTCCCACTCCCGCAATGAGCTTTCAAAATGTGTCCCGAGCCACACTGTTTTTCATCAGGGCTCTATCCTATGGCCTCTTAGCCAGGCTGGCGCCACCTCTGCTCAATTTCATTTCTCTCCAGCGACTAGGTCAGGAGCCGGAATACACTAGAAGATTCAGAATAACCCCAGAAGTGCGAGTTCGGGCACCAGCCAATCAGCGAAGAGCCATATATTCTGTGTTGGCAACAATTCCCAAGATTGAGGATTTAAAGCCGGAACAAAGAGAATGTTTGGTGAATTTTATCAAGGGGAAAGACGTTATTGTCCTTCTTCCTACGGGATTTGGAAAAAGCTTAATATACCAATTAGCCCTGTTAGCGGCGCTTTACATAGGTCACGACCAAATAGCAGCGATTGGTTAAATGAAAAAAAAGTACCCGCCTACTGTCAAGCGAACAAATCCTAATGCTGCGAGGTCAGACGGTGAAACCGGCTGATGAATCAGGCTAATGGCACCTGCACGTTTGGAGCACTTCCATTGTGGCGACTCTTTATGCAGTGTTTTTTGTTTTTAGGTTTTTTCTCAGTTTTCATCGTTTTGTGCTTTGCATCGTTTTTCTATTTGCGGCTCATTTGATGATGATCCATTTGTCTTTGTTTCTTGCAGTGTGTTTTTTTTTTTTTTTTTCATTTGCACCACATTCTTTGTTTGTACCTCATTGAAACTTGTATCTGAGTTTATGAATTTGCCTCGTTTCTGTACTTGAAGCGTTTTTTTCTCTAACTGAAATGCACTGGGCCGTTGTAGTACGTCTGACCCCCTTCGCCCACTGTAGAATCGCTTTCTCAGCATAAACATCATTGGTTGAGAGGTCAGATTCACCCCAGCTCCCATAGATGAATGCTGTTGTCGTCCTTGGGCAAGACACTTAACCCACCTCGCCCCTATTGTCTGCGTACACTGCTGTATGAATGTGTGTGTGAATGGGCGAGTGGTTCCTTGATGTAAAGCGGTTTAAGTGCCTTGAAGGTGGAAAAGCGCTGTATAAAAATGCGACCGTTTACAACTACGTGACATCACAAGGTGGACCAGAGCATTATGAGCTTTGGGGATGTAGACAAACTAATAATAAAGGATTACTCAAACATGTGTGAATGAAACAAAACACAACTCCAGGTCTGTTTCTGGGAGGTAAAAACATTCTAACATTCTATTAAAGCTCACAAGAGTTTGTTTTGTGTAATGTGGGAGCTTTAAAAAATATAAAATGGAAAAACTTTGCAGAGATGTTACAATCCCCAAATGTTCTTCTTCTCACATGGTCTGAATGTGTGAGACGCGGCCCCTCCCCCGCTGCTCTATGGGTAACGTAATGCCCACTTGTTGCCATGGCGCCCACTGTTACTTCTGGCTCTCCACTTGTTTAAGATCAGAGCCCCTCATACAGATCGGAGTGGGCTTTTGCGGATCGCCCACTGCTCTCTGCAAAAAAGCCCTTTCTTCAGGCATTTGGCAGTTGAAATGCTACTTACTGTCTTTTGTGTTTTTTTGGAAATAGAAACTGCTCCAAAACCTCCGCGCTCGCCAACAGACCCACCCATGCACTCCGCTGGCAGCACCCCTTCGCCATGGGAATGCTCTGTGCCATACCAAAGCCTATTGACTATTATTTGAAAAAAGATAGAGGAGTTTTTTTGTTTTGTTTTTAGTTTAAAGGTGCACTGCGTAACTTTTCAGGATAGGGCTCCACTACTAATACACACTGTTGCTTTGTCTGTAATCTTCCACGATATATAGAATGCATTTATTCGGTTATGGGTGTTTTTATTGCACCGAACTATAACTTTAAAAGCATGCATTCTTACTGTGAGTGGGGTCACGTCTTCACAGATCTCACCTGTAAATTGCGGCGGCATCTCCAGCTCGTTTCTATAGAGATTGAGGCTACGTTTATATGATGACGGTCTGAACAGAAGACGCAAAAGTGGCATCGCGTCTTCATTTTTTATTCCGCGTTTAGACGAAATCTGCGTGCATACCGTGACGCAAAAGTGTGGGGAATTCGATTGTGCATGCATGCCAGGCGGCTAGGTGGTGATGTATGCGATGTAGACGTGTACGCGACGTGAGCAGATCTGACCAGAGTTTTGCGTTTTGGGCAGTGTAGACGGAAACGCTACGGCGGAGCGTATTCAACTTTTCAGGTTTTTGCGTTTTTAAGCCCCAAAAAACGCCGGCACCGTCTAAACGAAAGGCACTTCCGATAAAATATTTTGTCGTTTTAACCACAACCGGAGGCTAACTATGGCCATTGACATGCACTAGCCTTGCACCAGCGACCTCTGTAAATACAAGGACTGGATGGATTTTTTTCCGTCTCCACACGTATCCAACACTCTAGCTCACTAGAAAATGAAATCCAGTGTCCGAAATTCCGAACTGCCCTTTAATCTGTGGAATGGATTATCAGAAGAACTAAAAGTGTGTAGGAGCCTGGTACAGTTTAAAAAAAAAAAACTATTTAAAAGAGAAACAATAAAAAAATACCTGGACGAGAGACAGTGATGCCCTCAGCAGAGAGTGTGAGGTCAGGGGGAGGGAGGTGTAGGGTCAGAGAGTGTTGAGCCAGTGTGGTGTCTGGATGAGTGTGTGATGAGTGAGTGAGTGTTTTGTTTGTCTTGTCTTGTCATGTATAACATGAGTTAGTATATTGAATAGCTGAAGTGTTGTTCTGTGAAGTATGGGATCGGAAATGGAAATGGAATAGAAATGGAATCTAGGTCGGGGTTGGTTTCCTTAAGGTTTTCCAATTCTCTCCATCAACCTAAAACAGACACATTGGGAAAAATCTTCCATCTAAGATATAGTCCTGAACAAGTATAGCTCAAGATCTGGAGATAGGTCTCTGGGTGCTGCACTGTGGCTGCAGGGTGCTCCTGACAGCCCCAGTGACATTGAGGAAAGGGCAAAATCACTCTAAAAAAGAATTTACACCAACCTTGCCTTACCGTCTGTAGTAATGTAAGTTTAGTAACCATCGATGTAGATGTATTGTCTGGAAAAGGGAGCAGATAACATAAGATGACTCTTCTTTCTGCTCCTTTTCTTTCATTTCTTGTATGTTTGATGTTGTGACATTGTTGATGTCTTTTTGTACTATATGAATGAAATGAATAAATACAGATACAAATCTATTGTTTTCATTTTGGTTGTAATTTAACAGCAAAGTAAAGTCTGACACTCGGGTGGAGAGACGTTGAAGCACTTAATATAACTGAAATGAATTTTTGGCATGAACTTATCTTCTCTGAGCACTCAGAAATGGTGTGTTCATATTTTGCCTAGATTGTTGCGCCACAAGTAAAAATACAGACTTGTCATACATAATTTAACCAGACATGTCCAATCTATGGCCCGTGGGCCAAATGTGGCCCTCAGACAATTTTTTCTTGGCCCTCAGGCTTCCAGGTGAATTGGCCCAAATGACCTTGCATCAATTAAAAATGAACTTTTACTGCACGTTTTTGGAAAATCTACCTTGATAAAGCTGATATTTAATATTTAGTGTGTGGTTTTAAGGATCTTAGCATGAATAAAGGACTGATGGCCCATTCTAACGTGTTAAACATGCACATATTTCAATTATTCACTGTATTGAGCATCAGTCTACAGCCCTCGATCAGCCCTCTGCTTCATCTGTGTTTAGATATGTGGCTCTTGATGAAAAAAGTTTGGACACCCCTGCCTTAAACCATCACTGGACTTGTTCTGTGGTGACATTGTTTCAACATTCGAGTATAGTTAGTATAGTTTCCAAAATGTAGACATTACTTTACCTTTAGAAAGCCACAAGAAAGCTTCATATGTGCAGGTCTTGTTTTCAATCTCATTTAAACTGCTTCACTCCTCGGTGCGTCAGCAGGTGGAGCTCTCGGAAACCTTGCTGGCTACAGTTGTGTTTTTTCCATATCGTTCCATACAGTTTTTCAGTTTGCTAGCGTGTCGGAGCTTTTGTTTGGCCATGTTGGGAGCAGGCATGTGCAGATGACAGACGCTTTGTCATTGAATGTGAATATAAATGTATACAAGGCTGTGTGGTCTATTCAAACAGTCTCATGGGTGGAGCCAGTGTGTGGGAGAGTGGGCCAGAGAAATGAAAGCAGGACTGACTGACCCATGTATGCCCTATGAGAAACCACCATTATGTAAACCCTGCCTTATGCAACCAAATATATATACATTTAATGGAATTTCGCTTCCAGCCACTCCCATTTGAAGCTCACTTTGTGTCGGCGAGTGAAGATATGAAACTAAATTGTAGGTTTTACTTAAAAATACTTAATAGCAGTATGCATGAAAAATATATGTAGTTTATAATGAGCTAATACTTTATTAAATTTACTACTATATGTAGCCTGCATTCTGTCAGTTGCCAGTGTCTTAAAGGTGCACTGTGTAACTCTATAGAAATGTCATTGCTCTGCTTGGAATGTTCCACGGTATGACATTAAACACATTTACTTTATGTTTATTCAATTACAAATAGTTTATTGCTCAAAAATACATAGAAGAACAGACATTCTGACTTTGAGCAAGGTTGCCACTCCACAGATCTGACATGGAACTTGGTCTGGTTCAGTCGGTCTGCTTGATGACAGAAAGATTATGAAACATTCCAGACAAAGCATTAACATCTCAAAACATCAACAAAAAAAGCAATTGATGGACCCTACACCCAGAAAAGTTACACAATGCACCTTTAACCTGCAGATAGAAGACACATATATATTTTTTTCATTCTCAGTATATGGACAGGCCTCATGTGAAAGCTCAGAACCTCCAGAATTCACTCCCTGAGGTGCAGAGGCTGCACTAGCACTGATTCATGATTGGCTGGAGGTGCTGGGGGTTAGGTAGTGACCATTCAGATCAGAGTTTTTAACCAGCTGGATTTCAGCATTGAACCTAGCAACTCACATGAGACCCATGTGAAGGTCTGCTTTCTTTCATAAATACATAAATGAATTATGCAACAGAAATAAACACATAAAAAAAAGAAAAAAGAAATTACTATAATATGTTAATTTAGCAAAGTTCTAAGGTATCCACTTTTGATGTAAGCTACAGACCTCAAAGTAGCAATGACATGAGTGGCCCACTCTCCCACACACTGGCTCCACCCATGAGATATTTATCATTAGCCTAAATATAAACTTTTTTTTTTTTTTTTAATCCTTACTTTAAATGTATTATTAAAATATAATAATACATTTATTATTATATTATATTATTTATTTACTTATTAAAATATAATAATACATTTATTTAAATATAAAAGCCTGATCTCGTCAGGTCTTAAAAGCTAAGTAAGGCCGAGTCTGGTTAATATTTGAATGAGATACCACTGGGAATTCCAGGTGCCACAGAGGAGCACCAGGGGCAAAAACTGTCATTGTTTCCTTAGGCAAGACACTTCACCCACATTGCCTAGTAAGAAAGTGGTGAGTGCCTGAGTGTCGGTGGTGGTTGGAGGGGCCGATGGCGCAGATTGGCAGCCTCGCCTCTGTCAGTCTGCCCCAGGGCAGCTGTGGATTACACTAGTAGCTTGCCACCACTGAATGTGGAGAGAAAGAACAATGAACTGTAAAGTGTCTTTGAGTGTCTTGGAAGGTACTATACAAATGGAATGATGAATTCATTCGTTACATGTGAGACAGGGGTGCCCACTTTCAGCAGACATATTTGAAGCAGCATTTCACATTCACCAAAGCCATGCAGCCGGGGTCAAAGTTCAAGCAGAGGAACACACAGGCGCCATTTTGATCATGTTAAAAAGGTTTTATTTCAACAACGGTCTCAATCTCTTTTTGATTATTCTCTGTTTGAAGTTCAAAAAAGTACAAAATAAAATCAAAATACATCAAAGGATTAGAAATCACAAAAAACCAAGACACTGTGTTCCATTTAAAATCAACCCAAGCAATGTTTCCAATATTTATACACACGCACTGGATTAGTCATACATCAACATCAAAAACTCTCAGTAGTTTCATCTTTTTTTTTTTTTTTTTTTTTTTTTTTTTTTTGTACAATGACACCTTTAAACTGTATTGATTTCTTTTTTATTACAAAATACACTGATGCAGGCAGGGATTGAGTGCTGAGTGTACACATTAAAAGCGTGGCTTATGTTTTTCACTTTTTTTTCCACTGTTTGTCTATATGTGCATGTGTGCGGGTCAGGGGGTAGGGGGCAGTAGAGTGACAGTAAACAATGAATAAGGGAAAGAGCGGGGCAGCAGGAGAAGAAGAAAGGGGGGGTTACTCTCAGCTGGGGCAGTGGCAGCCTTGGATGTATTTGAGAACCATAGTAGCCGTGGAAGTCTCTGTTCCCTGCTCCAAAAAACTCCAGTCTACCCAATGAAGGGATTAGACCTGTCACGATAATTACGACACTGATTACTGGTGTTTGATAAATGATAGAACTTTTTTGGGGTCATTATTTATGGAGGGTACTATTGGGGAACTTTGATATTTTTCAGAATTTTACATTTAAGCTGAACAGTGACTATTTTATGACTCAATCTGGAAGAGTTTCATTTACTGTGGCGAACATTTTTAACAATACTGTACATTCAGATTAGTGTTTGGAAATAATGCTGCTTTATGGTTATTGTGCGGGATAAATTAATTTCATTGTCATCATTTATCGTCTGTAATTCTTTTATTTCTATTTCTATTCACTTCAAAATGTGTTCGTGACAGGCCTAGAAGGAACGCTCTATTCCTCAAAGTTATTATAGAGATGACACATTTGTGAAGCTGTGTATTCTTCAGCTTTACCCAGTTTGGAGAAGCAGACAGGAGCCATAGAAGCAAAAGTTAAAGTCATTTTGGAAGTAAGGAAATAAAACAAGTATTCCTGACAGATCCCCTGAATGAGTACGCGGACTGTATTGGCACAATAGAACAGCAAACCAAACAGTTCTAATTACATGTTCCCCCACATCATTAAGACTTACAGAGGCCTTAAGATATTTGACAAGAATACAAATTGCAGGTTTCCTAAATTCGTAAAGAAATCACAATTTATTCTGTAATTGTCCATGGGAGTCGTGGGTGAACTGTGAAGATAAAAACTAGATAATCAACCCACCTCACCACTCATGTAAACCAATTTGGTCAAAAGTACAAAGATTTTAAAATCGATAAAAGTTTTTTTTTTTTTTTTTTGTAGAAACAAGGATTAAGAATGCTTCAGAAGATGTCCCTTAAAAATGACTTCTTTCTAATGTTAAAACTTCAACTATTGCAATACCAAATCAATCAAATTTCAGTTCCGTTTTCAGTTCTCATAATACATCCATGGTGGCAGCGGAGGTGGGGTGACTTTTTTGCAGCAGCTGGGACTGCTTGGTGGCAGTGTAGCCGTATAGACGGTAGCAGACTGGGTTGTCGGGCTGGTAGTTGGCAGGCTGGTTGGTTGGTTGACCGGTCAGGCGCGCAGAGGTCAGACAGAGCTGGGAGGGCGCCCCCTGCTGTTGTCAGTGTGTCTGTGTTCACATCATGTTGTTCTGCATTGAGTTTACCTCGGAGTTCTCCTCGCCCAGGACTTTGTGGTGGTCGGGTTTGGGGGTCAGGGAGTTGTGGATGTTCAGGGATTCGTCCTCTTTGGGCGGGGCCTTCACCGGGTCCTCCAGCTTGTTCTGGGAGTGAGGATCATCCTGCCCAGAGAGGACGGCCAGGGCAGAGACGACAGTTAGAACACAATCAACACAACTTCTACTACTACTATGTCAGTCTATGTAAGTATACCTCATGTTTTAGTCTGAGCTCTTAAAGGTGCACTGTGTAACTTTTCTGTTTGGGGTCCGTCACCTTCATGTTTTCATGGATATGTCATTGCTCTACTTCAAATATTCCACAATATGACATTAAACCGCTCTATCTTACATGTATTCAGTTACAGGTGGTTTTATAGCAGGAAAAACAGGCTGTGAGCGGGGTCGTCTCTCCACAGATCTGACCTGCAACATAGTCTGGTTTGGTCTCCATGAAGATAGAAAGGTTTAATACCATACTGTGAAACATTCCAAACGAAGCAATAACATCTCCCTGGAGAAAAGCATTTGACGGGCGCTTTACCAGAAAAGTTACACAATGCACCTTTAATGTTGACACAATCTACATTTAGAAAGTATCGTCTTTTACAGTACTATATAGTCAGTGGTCCAATGTCTTCCTGTCATGATGATAATTAATTAAATATTGGTGTAATGATTTTAAAATTCTTATTCTCAGATTTTGGTTAAACTATATAATCTTGGGCAACAGGAATGAGATCAAAAACTGGATGAAAATAAGTTCACGCTGCATATTTGATTGGCATTTCGGCTCTTCATTTTAGAAATGGTTTGATTTTGTGAGCCGTATCGTTATGGATATCCAATATATCTGTTACAGTGAAGTTTTGTAAAAATAAATAAATACTTCATTAAAACAATAAATTAAAAGTACATTCAAAAATAAATAAAAATATCTGTGATACATTTTCTAAATTTCAATGGGCACTCTTCACGCTTACGTCACAAAACCGGAAGACTTTGGAAACACGTGGCGGACGACTTTCTTTGGACTCTGTTAGTGATAGTAACTCGGCCCGGTTTTCTTCATCTAGATGTGGTTGTTTTTTCTTTTTATAATTTGAATTTGTGTATTATAATGTGTCTAACTTAATTTTTAAAAATGTGATTGTAGTGTTCCGTTATGTTCAGCAGATCAAGTTAAAACCAGCCGTATGTAAATGACATGAAGACGCGATTAGAGTCCCGTCCCTCATGGAAAGCTTTGGCAGGTTGTGAAGACGCTGCTGCTGAATTCATGGTTTTATCACATGCCCAGTGTTGGTAACTACACCAGAAGTCGTCATCCGCATGTTTCCAAACGTCTTCCGGTAAGCGTGAATAGACTGTGTATCCTTCAGGAACAATTTACAAAAGGACACTTCAATCCATAACCTGTAGTTAATTTTGCTACTTGATCTTAAGTAGGTCAAGAATCCTGTTGTCTTTTTATTGTGATAATTGCTGTTTGTGAATTAGACCAGCGACTATATGGATATTACTACACTAAATTACGACTTATCTCAAAGGTTAAAAATAGCTAACAGTTTACTTACTTCCACACCTGTTATTTCTGAATAAGAATAAATCACACTGTAAGACTAAATAATTTAAAAATATATTTAAATACATCTCTCTACTAGATGTATTTGTTTACACATGCACAAACTGGGTTGCACCAACAATAATACACCAAATTTTTTATATATTTTTTTGAAGATAGCGTCCATAGCTTTCCATATAACAGCTATTTTGCGGACTCTTTGCAGACATCGCTACATTATTGCTGTTGTAACCCAGTGCCGGTCTCCAAACCTGTCTACATCTAAACAAAAGCTGCTAATGCAATGCTTATAAAACGTAGTAGCATTCGCATTTTGGGCAGATGGCTATCGTTTTGAACCCCATGCTTTGTTGAGGGGACTTGGAGGTGACCCGGTAGCGACCCCTCCCAGCCCCTGCCCCACACCTGAGCAGCACAGAAGCGCATGCACATCCACCCCATGCACGTCGCTCGCACAGGCCACCTCCATCTCCTCATGCTCACGGTGAATTCAATGGTATCAGCCCTACTACTGGCCAGGGTTTAGCTCCTCTGTGTGAGAAGTGCGTACCACCATCAGACTTAGCCAAACTCTCTTAGGGACATTGTGTTTTTTTTTTTTTTTTTTAAGAGCTTTCGGTTGACTTGAGTTGGAGCACATTAAGGTCAGGGAGAATTGATTGCGTTTGAGTGTGTTTCAGCTGTTTTTCCCCATTAACACGGAGACTGATCGACGCTACAGTTTAAGGGCACATCCAGGTTCGCTGATCTGCAAGCTTTTACTATTCCAGCTTGTAACAAAGAGTTCCACTCAGCAGATTGGATATATGTCTATTTCAGGCTTTAAACTATCACATATTTAAAGGTCCTATATTATTCTGACTTGACTCTCGTGAGTTTTAATCCATGTTTGAATATTGATACCTCCTCAAAAACAGACATGGAGTTGTATTTTGTTTCATTCATATGTTTGAATAATCAATTATTATTAGTCTGTCTACATCTCCAAAACTGAAAATGCTCTGTTCCACATTGTGATGTCATGTAGTGGTAGTTCATGTTAACAGCTCCCCTTAGCTTTATGGTGTGTTCGATTATCTGTCCGACTCAGAGGTCCGAGGACGTTTTGCTCGGACGGTGGAACTCAGAGAACTCAGAGGAGTGCGAGGAAGGATTCCAAGACAGAATCCAAAGTGGCTGCGCCCAGTGTCACTTTTAAGTATGAACTGTTATCATTGTGTTTGGACACTTTGGTGGTTTAAATGACAATTTCAGTCGCTCGTATTACTGCAATACTGTGTCCGCATCACTGTCTATGGGTATGGTAGTATTACTGCAGTGGCGTACTGCATCCGTATCACTGCCTAAGGGTATGGTGGTCGGTGTTGTGGTCAGGCAAATAATGAACAAAGACTTGTTTTAAACAGGTATTGCTAAATGTCCCTAGGGTTGCTAACAGAAGATAAACAACAAAAATAACAGCTTTCCAGTTGTTTTTCTTCAAGTCAGACATGCAAGACCATAACGGGGCGGCTAGTGCATTGGCTATGTCCATCCATATAGACAGTCTATGCGAGACTGTGCGACAAGTGTGGACAAGATGTCATATCTAAGATCAGAGTGGGAGACGGATGGATAATCAAACGCACCATTAAGCCGGGCTTACACTGTGTGATTTTGGCCCTTTTTGAGATGATTTTTCACTTGTGCCACTGTTTTTGGGATCAGGTTGAGTTTTACACAATGATATGTTGTGCTTCATGTGGGGTAATAAGAACTGATTACTACCTTTCTACTAGCTCCTGATTGGCAATCGTAGGTTGCAAGAATATCAAACCTGTTTGAAATCCAGTCGAAGTAGTTCATATAGTGTGAAGGTGAATCGTACAGTTGGTCGTACAGTTTGAGCTGCAGCTGACTGAAACGATCGATAATATCACACAGTGTATGTTCGGCATTAGTTCAGTAGAGATTCCAGAGCTGAAATTATTTAAATGATTCTAGTGAAGGTGTATGGACTTTTAAAACACTGTGGAGCATTTCCAGTATTACATATGACATCATAAGGTGGAACAGACTGTTTCTGTTTCAGAGAAGAACCTAAATCTGCAGGGTTTGTGTGTTAAACATGTGTGAATCAAATAAAACACAACTCTGGGTGTTGTTGATGAAGAAACAACATTTTAACATAGATCAGAAAACAGAGTAATATAGACCCTTTAAATAAACAGATCTGGATTTATGCAGTAGCCCCAAATAATGAAATAAACTAAAATAAGACACTTCTTCTTTCATGCATTTTGTGGATATCTTGTCATCTACCATTTATTCATGTATTCTTTGGAGCTAACATCTAACCATGTCCGTCATATATCCGTGTGGACAGCCCAGTCTAAATGCACATGCACAGAGCACAGTCCAGTGGTCTATCACATGGGGGGCCGGGCAGCAGCACTAGCCTGACTTTGTGTTGGAGATGAGAGAACTTTGAAAAGAGAGCATTTACCCGCTGGCTGCTGGCCTAGATAGTAACTTCAGGCAGGACGTGCGGGTACGTCACTTCCATGGTTACGGGATAGGGCCCCTCTGTCTTCCCGTCAGCGTGAAACTGGAAAACGTGTGTTGGTTTGTTGGTTTGCAGCTCGTATCATTGTGCATGGTGAGGGGGCAGGGAGCACAGAGCACCAGGACTGTAGAGCAGGTGTTGTTTGGGGAGTGGGAACAGATATAAACAAGGTCTGATGGAGATGAGGGTGAAGATGGAGGCACGGGGACAGGCCCTGCTTTTGGAATTTAAGATAGGGTTCAGTACCTCTGCAGCCCAGTCACCATAATGGGACTGACAACGAGGAGTAATTTTTGCCATCGTGGAACTGCCATATATGCAGGTTGATTTAGGTGATTTCATTGTTTGTCTATATGAACAACTAGTCCCTGATTTTCAAATTTTCTTTTTGTGAGAAAACATTAAAAACAAGACAACCTTTTGGCTGTCTGTGGATGTTCAAGGCTTTGGTTATTTCTGTCTTAGTTGAAGCTAGTCCCTCCTAACAGTAGTTCATTTGTTTACCTGTTGCTATAGTGATGCTCACAGCGTAGTGATATAACCTGGTGATATAACCTGGTGATTAAAAACTGTTGCCAGAACTACTTGAGCAGTCGTTCAAGAATAATGCATGGCAGAATTCTCACTGACCGTGGTATAACTATGTATATAAAATATAAAATCATGTTTTTCTAAGTCTATAGCAGCGTGTATTTGTGTCTCTCTGCTCTTAAAGGTGCATTGCGCAACTTTTCTAGTGGACCGTCACCTACTTGTCTCCGTGGACATGTTAGCTTTCACTGGAATGTTCCACTGTATGACATTAAACTTTTCCATCAAGAATTTATTCATTACGGGTGTTTCTGTTGCTCAAAAATACTCAAATCTCTCTGTGAATAGGGCTGCCTCTCCACAGAGCTGACTTGTAAGCCAGTTTATAGTTGTTTTCCTTCAGATATACTGTATGAGCTTAATCTTTACTTTGGCACATTCTAGACAAAGCAATAACATCTCCATGGAGACGAGCAACTGACCGAGCCTCCACTGAAAAAGTCGAGCAATGCATCTTTAAGTTCTCGTGTTCGCTGAGTCAGTTTTATCTATATTTCGTGTCCTCTTTGGGTTAGTCCTGGTTTAGACTCAGAAAAGTGATCCTTGGTGCGAAAAGTTTGAGAGCCAAGGGATAAACGAACGATAATTTCTCTTCTGAAACCATTGTTGAAGTTTGAAATGTTTTTTTGTGGTCCGTTTTGGTCTGGTTGGTTCTCAGGGCGGCAACAGTAAAATGTCGGGACATATCAAAATCCCTTGATACGATATTTTCACGATATGCATCTCACGATATTTTGTGGAGGCTTACAAAATTGTGAATATGCTACTTTTTCTGTTTTAAAAGCCTTTGGTTCTGTTATAATATGAAGAATTCCATTATTTCTTCATGTAGTCTGCACTGTCAACACCAAAGGATCATGGTCTATGTAGTATTTTTATCTATTGCTGCACCATGGCAAGGCAACGTAAGTTTATTTACATAGCGTAATTGATGCACAAAGTAATTCAAAGTGCTTTACTAAAGAAGAAAGTCATTCAAATCACAAAGAAAGACATTAGAATCACCATAACTATGAATTTAAGCAAAGAGACTTGTAATTCGATATATTGTGATGGCCTCCGATAATATTGCGAGACTTTTGGCGATACAGTTCGGTATGCGGACTGTTCCATTGGTTTTGCAGGGACGGGGGGACCGGGGGGCTGACAGGGCAGGGCCACAGTTATAATGGCGAGGGGCAGGGGGAAGGGGGGGCACAGGACTCTAGGACAAACTGTAAGGGGAGGCGGGACACTTGGCCGGGCCTTACCTCGCAGTCGGACTCCTCTTTGGTCTTACACTCCCAGGTGTATCTGCTCATGGTTTTCTGAAGGGAGGGGGACGGGCACACGTTATACTCCCACAACCACACAAGGCAAATTTAGAAAGACACGGCAGAGGAAAGAGAGACAGAGAGATATAAAGAGAGAGACGTAGAAGTATAGAAAAAGAAACCAGAGACAGCAAAGAGGAGTGGACGTGATTTAGATTATTTTACTCCCAAATACTAGATTCATTAAGACCTTTTAAAATGTTACATCAGAATGTTTAAAATCACATAACGGAGGCGAATGAAGGCAAAATGAGGAAGACCGTAATGCATTTTTTATGATTAAAGATCTATATATTACGCAAAATGGACTCTTGTGAGTTTTAAGCCATGTTATAATGTTGTTACCTCCTCAAAAACTTAACAGGAGTTGTGTTTTGTTTCATTCTCACATGTTTGAGTAATCCTTTATTATTAGTCTCTCTGCATCTCCAAAGCTTAAAATGCTCTGTTCCACCTTGTGATGTCATGAAGTGCTGGTTTTCAAGTTAACAGCTCCTTCTACCGTTCTACCTTCTACCTGCACTCTCTATGTACATTTCAACTTTTCTTTTCTGCATAACTTTGTCTATATTGCACCAAATATCACCAAAATTGGCCAGTTTGTGTATTTTGTGATGTATTTTTAATTTCTGTGTTTTCTTTCAAGACCGCTTTAAATGAATGGTCTATAATCAAAATACTAACACCCATGGTCCTTAGGTACATTTTTGTCCCACTGACTTCCATTCAAAATGGCTTTTTTAAACTGGCATTCTTTGGTATTGAAAACCCTTCAAAATGTTTTGTTTTAGTGTCTTTTTAAATAGTTTTGATACTTTTCTTTTTACTCTGTATCTTCAATTACAAGGCGATATCAATAGAAAGGCATTTGTAAAAAGTAGTCCGCACTGAAGGCCAGAGACGTAGATATTTGAAGTTAAAATGATAAGGTTGTGTTCTAGACAAGCCCCCAGTCTCTGATAATCCCAACACAAACAAATTAAAATTCCTTGAAAGATACAGAAAAAAATTTTTTTTTTTTCATGCACATAATTTGATCCTTTTGCTGTCAAAGATGGCATTTAAGGGGTTAAAATTTAAAAAAAATATTATATATATTTTTGGTATGCATGATTAGGGTATTAAGTAAATGAAAACACTAATATAAAAAAGTTGGACAAAAATCCATACTGCATAAAAATATTGTGGTATTCTTTTCCGGTGTACATTTTTGTCACAAAGGAACACAAAGGGTGCACAAGGGTTAATTCAGTAGAGATTGGAAATCCCAGAGCTGAAATCATCCAACTGATTCAATTGAAGGTGCATCGAGTTTAAAACCTCAGTAGAGAACTTCCTGTATTACCACATGACATCACAAGGTGGAACAGAGTGTTTTCAGTTTGAGAGAAAAACTCAGCCTAGATATGCAGGATTTGTGTGTTAAAAATGTGCGATTGAAACAAAACACAACTCCAGGTCTGTTTGTGATGATGAAACAAGATTAGAACATAGATCAGAGATAGTGTTACATGGGCCCTTCAACTTTTTGAGGACCACAAACCATTAAGAAAGTTGTGTATTCATATTTTTTGCAATCATCTCATCACATTAAAGTGTTAAACTTCTACGGTGCCTCCATGGAATTTGGTTGAATCTGGATGTTCCACAGTAGGGCATTAAACATATCTCCTTTGCATTTGCTCAGTTACAACTATAAAATATGATAGTGTGGGGAGATTCATTGTCTTTGTTGCGTGCATGACATCACTTTGTGCTCCACTCTTTTTGCTGTCGAGGTTCATTAAGATGGAAAGAGGAGGACAGACGCAGAGATCAGATAAAGACTTTCGGAGCCTGACTTCCTGTTAGACGATATTCCCGCCCGGCCTCATCAGGAGAGCGTCTCATCTCCCCCGTGTTTACAGAGAGCGCCCTACCGTCGGCGAACTGTTAGTTTACAGAGGATTTGTAGGGATGTTGTTTCATTAGTGGGTTTGCTTGGAATTGTCAAGAAAAGGGACGAAACATGGAACTTTATGGTTGTCTTTGAGAATAAATTGGGAGCGTTTGGGGTAATGGTAAGAAGGTATTTTCATGAAGCTAAAGTAGAATAAGCAGTAGGAAATGCTTTAGATAAAAGGTCTTTTTAGGTCTTGCAGGTGGTGGTGAGCTAAAATTAATTCCTTTAAAGAGCTGTCGAGGGCATAAGAATGAGTGGTGCTATATTCTGATTGGCTTATGTCTTAATATTTGTAGAGAAGTAGAGAAACTAATTGGCATGGAGTACTAAAGCTTTCAGAAATATTTGTGTGCGTAGGATAGAAATCCATGCATATTTGGCTGTAGTTCAGCATAAAATATCTATTTTTTCAAACTCTCGAATGAATCCAGTCGTACATAAAATGTATTGTGTATTTTATCCATCAGAATATGAATTGAATTGACGACATCAAGAATTACAATCACAAATTGAAAATTTACGATTATGCTTTCTTCAGTATGAATACGAATTCACAATATTGTGAATGTATTTTTGACTTTACTGTTAAAAATACATCATTACTTCACAGGCATTTATTGAGCAGAAGAAACATCGATCGAGATGCTGGAATTTTGCACCACATACAGACTGAACCAGGACTGAACCAGGACTGATCCAGGACTACAACAGGACTAAAACTGGACTAAAACTGACTAAAACTGGACTAAGAGTCCTGTTTTAAAAGTTCCGGTGCAAAAGTCCGGTATATCGATCAATGTGTCTTCTGCTCAATCAATAATGCCTGTGAAGTGATGATGTATTTTTGACAGTAAAGTCGCATCTGTGAATTTGTGTTCGTACTGAAGAAAGCGTAATTGTAAATTTTCATTTCACAATTGTAATTCTTGATGTCGTAACTGTTTAATTTGTATTCTGATGGATAAAATACACACTATACATTTTATGTATGACTGGACTCATTCAAGATTTTAAGAATATTTATTTTATGCTCAAATACAGACAAATACGCACGGATTTCTATTCTATGCACACAAATATTTCTGAAAGCTTTCTTACTCCATAAAAGGTGCATTGTGTAACTTTTTTTAATGGAGGGTCCATCAAATGCTTTTCTCCATGGAGGTGTTATTGCTTTGTCTGGAATGTTTCACAGTGTGGCATTAAACCTTTCTATCATCATGGAGACCAAACCAAACCAAGTTACAGGTCAGATCTGTGAGATTTTGAGACATAAAACCACCAAATTGAATAAATGTAAGGAAGAACTATTTAAAGTCATACTGTAGAACATTATCCATCCATCCATAGGAACAAGAAGGTGATGGAACTCCAACCAAAACCAAACCAAAAAGTTACATAATGCACATTGTTCCAAATTTGCAGCCATGGAAATGGTTGTTGGACAAAATGTTTATTTGAAAATGGCAAGAAAGGTTTTATCCCAAGCATCAGTAAAACACATTTAACATTTTGGGTTTTTGGAAGGTTGTTGCACTGGTTTAGTGGTTGAAACCTGGCAACCCTGCTACAACTAGAGATCGGCTCATATGAGCTTTTTCATGGCCAGTGCCAATACCAATTATTTAGAATCCTGAGGAACCAAGCTCTGCTGATATTTTTGGGCTGATATGTAGATTTGGGCTAATTTTGATAATATAACCCAGATGATTATGTCATTTAAATTGACTACAAACTCACACAGCCTTTTTATCACAACACCAGAATCTAGAATTGTTTAGAATTCAGAGCAGCCAATGGTTGATGATCTCTGCTGATGTTTTTGGGCCGATTTAAAAAAAAAAACAACAACAAAAAAACTCAAATAATCAAATATAATTTTAATACAAACTCATCCACGACCTTGTTTTGCTACAAACTGGATATGGGAGCAGTGTAGTCACATTTTTGCAGTGCTCTCTTTGGACTTAAGTGTTCAGATATGCTTCATGTATTTTTAATGCACAGCTAAATGGCTGGTTGGGCCAAAGAACATATCGGCCTCTGCTGGAGATTTAAGGCCGATATTAGCCTGATATTTTATGTTAATAGGTTCTTTTTTTCAGACCAAGTGTTTGTTTTCATATGTGAGAGTTTGGATTGCTCACTGTGCTCTTCCTCAGAGTGGTCACGTGATGTAGCTGCGACGTGTCCGGTCAGCTGATTTTTACAAGTTTTGGTGCTGTCTTCCTACGGGTGGGATACTGTCCTAAGGAATTCGGACTGCAAATGGCGCTGTCCTCCAGTCAAAACTGTGAACTTGTGAACTTTTACCACTCTCAGGAAGAGCGCTAGTGAGTAGTTGAAATGGTCACTTATGAAAACAAAGTCTTGGTCTGAAAAGAACCTAATAACCTAAAAATTCAGGCTGATATTTGCCCCTTTTTGCGTATCAAATATCGGCCTTAAATCTCCAGCAGAAGCCGATATGTTCTTTGGCCCAACGAGCCGTTTAGCTGTGCATTAAAAATACATGAAGCATATCTGAACACTTAAGTCCAAAGAGAGCACTGCAAAGATGTGACTAAACTGCTCCCTCATTCGTTTGTAGCACAACAAGGTCGTGGATGAGTTTGTATTAAAATTACATTCAATTATTTGAGGAAAATTACCAAAATCGGCCCAAAAACATCAGCAGAGATCATCAAACATTGGCTACTCTGAATTCTAAACAACTCTAGATTCTGGTTTTGTGATATCGGCCTTAAATCTTCAGCAGAGCCCGATATTTTCTTTGGCCCAACCAGCTGTTAAACTATGCATTAAGAACATACGGTACACATAAAGCTTATCTGAACACTTAAGACCAAAGAGAGCGCTGCCTCATCCAGTTAAAGGTTGTATGAAGGATTTTTTTGTTTGTTTCAAATTGTCAATGAAAGTTCAAAATAGAATTATAGAGACGCAGCAGCCTTGTAATTATGATGACCAGAAAAAAAAAAAGAATGAAAATCCATCAACTGTGGACGTGGTTGGGCCTGATAAACGTCAGCCAATAGATAACAAAGCTACCTCTTTATCTATTGGCTGTTGGGTTGTTAATCAAACTCCTTACGTTTCTAGCATCACTGACTTTCCGGCACACTGGGATTACGTGGTTTACGTTCGCCTCTCACGCACTGATGCCGTTTACTCAACCAATACATCGGTTCTTAGCGTCTTTTTCTTTAACTGTAGCTTCCTCTCACTTTGCACAAAGTTTGCTGTAATGGCGGACAAGAATTCACGACCAGTTCATCGCAAAAGAAAGTCCATTTTTGATGTCGCGGAAAGAAGAAAAGGGGAAAAGGAGCGAAGCATAACATTTGAAAAAGGACAAACAGTCGCTGCATTTCTCTTTCCTTGGAAAATCTTCTATACAACCTTTAACAAGATCATGGATGAGTTTGTATTAAATTCATACTCCATTATTTGGGGAAAATGACCAAAATCTTCCCAAAAACATGGGCAAAGATCATGAATATACAACATAATAATAACATAAATTACTGGAAGATCAAATTATCAGCCAACGGTTGTATTGGTCTATCTTTACCTGTTTTTGCAATCTTCTCATCAACATTACAAGTGTTAATATCTCTAACTACAACATCTGCGAGGTTTTTGTTTTGTGTTGCCTTGTGTCTTTTGTTGTTATCTATGCAAACACACAAAAAATATTCTGAAGCATTGATATCAAGCATTTCCAACTACTTTTATTCTAACATTCACTCTCAGAATTATCATGAAGTTTGTTTTTAAGGACAGGACGTGGGCTGTTTTGAAGATATTTAGTCTTATGTCGAGATTTGATCGGGGAAAATGTATTTTGGTTAAAAAAGGGAGGAGGTATGACTGTGATATGATTATGAAGTATTAAAAAGGAGACATGACTGGGCCAGTAGAGCAGCTTGAGAAACTACTGATGGAGTTGTTAGACGGTGGTACCACATCTTTCAAATGAAATGAAAAAAAAAACAACAAAAAAACAAACGAAATCTACTAACCATGCTGCTAACATGTTGATGCTAACAGCTAACCATGCTTTTGTTAGTTACGCTCTTAACCTTAGCCATATTCAAAGTTTATCCTGACAGATTCTTAAAGCACAAATATTCACAACGTTATCTTACCTGGTTTAGACCCTTCCCCCCAAAGAAACTACAAATCCCAAAGTTCCCAGTTCAGGATAAACAAATGAAGCATACATTAAGTTACGTCGGCACAGTTAGCAAAGCTGAGCATGTCCGCTTTGGAGCATGTTAGCGCCACAGAGTACATGAGGTGGGAATGCACAATACAGAGGTCTAGAAGTATTTTGATTTTGGTTTTACTTTATTTAGTGCAGATCTTTTTGAGAGCCATCGATGTTACTTATTTTTCCCACGAATGCTTATTTTATTCAAATGAAAACGTCTTGAGCTCTGTGATTTAACTAGTGTGACGTCGAGTGTTTGCCTCGAGATTAAATCAATAGGCAATAAAGTGGGAAACAAAATCAATAGCCGCAATAAAAGTGTAACGACTGGAGTCTTGAGGGTTGCCACGAGAACAGGCGAGGCCATAACAGCAAGAGAATAAGGCGGACTACAATGTCATTATTACGGTATTTAGGTGAAGTCAAACAAAGCTGTCCATGCATAATTTTTAGGGTGACCAGATGTTCATATTTACCCGGGACAGTCTCAGTTTTGAGGCCTGTGTTCCCTGTCCCAGCAGATTTATCTAAAACCAATGATTAGTACCAGTTTTAAACAAGAAATGCCCCAAGTGTCCCTAGTTTTGACCTGCCAACAGTAAAGAGAGGCATAAATTGTCACTTGTTTTAGGTTTAAACAGAAAAGCTGCTTAAAATCACCAAAACACAAGGAAAATGTGACTATACTGACTCACATGTTAGTCATGAATGGGCCAAGTGCAGAACAATTTTCCTTCATTACGCACTCGTTTCACAATTTTATTATTACCTACTAACCCAAACCAGGGTGTCCCAGTTTTTGATTTTGAAATTCTGGTCACTGTAATCATTTTAGGACTACAAAAATGTGCATAGCCTTCTGCAGTATTAACAATTCCTACTTTTTTATATATAAAAGTCCCGGCCCATGTTTATAAGGTCAGCTGTTATTCAAGGGTAAGGCAGGGCAGTTTCAGCTCCTCACTCAGTGTCTAAAACACTTGTAAACTGTGTATAAAAACACTAACGTTAGACTGATTCATGAGCAGGTTTGAGTTAAATTTATGATATATTTTGGTTTATGGGCTTGGAGATATTTAAGATGTAGAGAATTAGCGTATGTATGAAAATTTCGTTGAATTATTGTCGGACAATTTATTCCTGGTTTTCCCTTTTTGTATTCAGGGTTCCTACAGGTTTCTTCAAGTTAAAGTCAACCTTTTTAAGACCTTTTTAAGACCACTTATATAAAAACTTAATACCTATTTCATGGCCTATTTCAGAGACCTGCTGCATATCCAGACGCTTTTTGTCGCACGTTTAAAAATCTATGTTATTAGGTTCTTTTTTCAGATCAAGGGTTTGTTTTTCATACCTGACAGTTTCGACTGCTCACTAGCGGTCTTCCTCAGAGTGGTCACGTGATGTTGCTGTGACGTGTCCGGTCAGCTGATTTATACAGGTTTAAAACGGACGTTTAAAAAATCGTTAAAAGACTGAAAAAGCGTGTAGTGTGTGGCGGCCTTTACACTGTTAAGTTGTTTTTTAACACTGGTTACGTTATGCCGGACATACTCTGCAATACTTCCGACTGTTTCACTCAGCTCCAGCTCAAACTGTACGACCTAATCAAAAGGTTTAAAAGTTCACAGCTCATGATTCATGTTCTCACTCTATACGAGCTACTTCAACAGTGCGAAACCTGCATGAGAGGTGATCTGATTGTCGATCGGGAGCTGGTCATAAGGTATTAATCAGTTCTGGTTACCCCATGTTTACTACACGAAGCATTACACAAGATTAAGACAAAACTCGGCCTGATTGCACGAGTGAAAAATCGGCTCAAAAAAGGCCAAAAATTGCACAACATACATGCGGCTTTAGCAGTTACTTATTCCATGCTGGGAATATGGGGAATAGAGAGACTCTTACCCATAACCCCAGCATGGAACGGGCTCTGGTAACATAAAACCAACGTTAAGAAACAACATAACGGCATTAATCAAACTTTGAGTTCTGCTGAGATTTTCTTTGATTTTACACACTTTTGCTGAGCTTGCTGCTTGTGCTGCTGTAGCGCGTGATCTTCAGTGACATGTTTGGAGTAATCTGACCCGGGGCTGCGTCGCGTTCTCAATTATCGGGTCCGCCGCTCTTTATTTAGGCTGCGTTATTTAACCAAATAATGATGGTTGACAAATTAAACTTTTGAGGAGAAGTGCGATATCGAGAAGTTACATACTGTATAAATTTTATGACCCAGATATAAAAATTCTACTTTTTCAAGTCTTTTTAAGGTATTATTTCCAAATTCATACATTTTTTAAGACTTAGAGAGCTTTTTAAGACACTGTAGGAACCCTGGTATTATATGTAACACTGTGTTGTATGTAGGTGTATGTATTATTTTTGTTTGATTCTGCATCAGTTCTTCAAAAGACTGTAACAGCTCTAGATTTTCATTTGGTATAGTCTATGATGCTTCTGGCTCCATGATAAAAGATCCACTTGCTGGCTGCTTTCTACTATTGCAACCTCAAAAAACTCTATTTCTCCAATTCACAGCCACCTTGCTCATGGCATTCCCACCTCGTATCAGACCAGAATACTCATGCCCATGCATTAGGGGTCAAAGGTCAGCCAGAGGGTCGCGGGCGGGGTCGGGGAGATGCAGGAGAGGGGTGAAGAGAGAGGCAAGAACCACGTTACCTGACAGATAATGTTATCATAGTAAGCCAATGCACGGGCATGGGGGACGTTAGGAGGGGTGTCGCACAGTTTCCTTACATTTGGGTGGGAGCCCTCAGCGATGGTGGACAGGGAGAAATTGTCATTGTGCTGCTCCGATGAAGGCCTGTACTTACTGCAGAGAGAGAGAAAGAGGGAGGGAGGGAGGGAGGGAGGGGGAGAGAGGAAGAGAGCAGGAGGGAGTGAGATGGAAGTTAGGGGTATGGAGGGAGGGAGACAGGGGAGAAGAATGGGACACATTTTGGGAAGAGATTGTCAAAGAAGGAGGTGAAAGAAGTAGGGATGGAGGGAGGTGAGAAAAAGAGCAAGAAGTTAGCATAATTGCAAAACCAGTGTATGATTTAAACAAAATGTATTGCAAAAATACATGAATACAAAAAATAAACAACGGAGTTCAACAGGGACTGCTCTGGTTCAGGAAGTCCATACATAGTTTCTGGGAAAAACATGTGTTAAAGAGCCAATGTTACGCTATTTTCTGATCTATGTTATAATCTTGTTTTCTCGTGAAAAACTTACCTGGAGTTGTGTTCAAACATGATTAACAAATCAATCCTGCACATTTAGGCAGAGTTTTTCTCTCAAGTAAAAAGCACTCTGTTCCACCTTGACCTGCCGCAGGTTCTGGGGCGGTCTGCAGCCAAGTGTGAAATGGCTGGGATGAAGAACAGCTCCTCCAAATCCAAGGACATGGTTCTCGACTGGAACAAGGTGGCTTGCCCTCTGCAGATGGGTGCTTCAAGCGGAAGAGTTCAAGTATCTCGGGGTCTTGTTCACGAGTGAGGGGAGGATGGAGCGTGAGATTGACAGGTGGATCGGTGCAGTGCTGGCAGTGATGCAGTCGCTGTATAGAACCATTGTGGTGAAGAGGGAGCTGAGCCCAAAGGTGATGGTCATGAGCTTTGGGTAATGACTGAAAGAACAAGATCGCAGATACAAACGGGCAAAATGAGTTTCCTCCGCAGGGTGGCTGGGCGCTCCCTTAGGAGGGTCCCCAGGGAGCAACTTCAGCTGGCTCCCTGGGGACGTGTTCGGGTTATGTCCCACCAGGAGGAGGCCCCGGGGAAGACCCAGGACACGCTGGATGGACTATGTTTCTGTGCTGGGCTGGGAACGCCTTAGGGTCCCCCCGAAGGAGCTGGAGGAAGTATCTGAAGTGAAGAAAGTCTGGGAGTCCTTGCTTAGACTGCTACCCTCGTGACCCGGCTCCAGATAAGTGGAAGAAGATGTTCCACCTTGTTATGTCATGTGGTAACACAAGAAGTGCTCCATTATGTTCAAATTCCATTCACTTCATTTGGATAATTTTAGCACTGGGAATGCCAAACTGAACAAAAGGTAAAATGTAGCTGTTGACTCAACTACCGCTTGATGACATCACAAGGTGGAACAGAGCAGTTTGAGCTTTGGAGATGTAGACAGACTAATAACACAGAATTATTCAAACATTTGTGAATGAAACAAAACACACCTCCAGGTTTTTGCATGTTTTTGATGAGGTAACAACATTATAACTTGGCCAAGAGTCAAGTTTGTGTAATATAGGACCTTTTAAAGCAACCACTTTATGAATATTAGTCAGTACATAGTTAGTTAGCCACCCCAATGCCTTTGAACCCTTAATATTAATTTTTAATGAATCTATGGAAAAAATGATTGGAAAATTGACTTCCATAACCAGAACAGACTTTTGGGCTCTATACTAATATGAATTAGAGATGCACGGATGGGCTATTTTTTCATCCGCAACAGCAACACAAAACTCATCATCCGCCCGCTATCCATTTGCACCCAAGGTTTTGACAAATTTTCAAAAACGCACTCGCCCTCCATCCGCCGATTTTAGATTTTAGAACAATCATACAGCAAACAAACTAAGGAGCCTCGAAAAAAAATGCTAACTCTCTAGCTCATTCATTCCAAAATTCACTCAACGTGCATACCATATTTTTTGGACTATCAGATGTGCTCTTAAGCCTCCAACCCCATCAAAAAACAACTGCGTGCCCCACAATCCAGAGCGCCCTATACACAAATCCACTCAGGTGTCCCAGCATGACTTCAGTAAATTACAAAGCCACACCACCTGCACACGGCGTAGACAGCGACCGCACAGCGAAACACACCCGCAGCCACACTCATCACTCCACACGGACGAGGAACGGAACGGAGGAACGAACCAAAAAAGCGAGTGCAATGTGCCACTTCTAGACACAACTGAACAATTGAGTCACTGCGAACACGCCGACAATCCAGCGATCCCAGACAGCACCCTCCCTACACGCCACAACTGAACAAAGCCCAGAGTCACCGTGAACGCACCAACAAAGTCCAACTGACCCATCCAAGTGTTGTGTTTCGTTTAAAGTTCGTTGCGGTTTATTTGTGAAAAGTTCGCAAATAGACCATTTAATGACAAGTTTTCTGACTAGGCTATTTTTTAACCTTCTTACTACAAGCATAGACTGTACTGTTTTTTCAGATGTAGGTAACAATACATAACAATATAGGCTATATATAATATTTTTTAATTTGAGTAGTTAAACCACCACCCGCCCAAATTTAATTACAATATTATTTTTCGTCACGTCATCTGCCCGACCCGCGGTTTAGCCATGGATACCGCGGCTGTAACCGCAATCCGTGCATCTCTAAACTCTAAACTGTCAGCAATATATTCTTATATCATTGTACTGTACATTTTTGCAGCAATTTTTCATTTTTCTCTCACCAGCCAAGTTACATAAAACCCACCACTTGCTTGTTTCATCTCATGTGAAGACTGTGGGACTTCCCTGTGGTCGGGGCTGCTCTGAACAGCCTTTGAAAAGCTGCTGTTTCTAATGGCTTTGAAGCACCATGTTTATCGAGAGTCTTAATGAGGTCAGTGTTTCAGAAAAAAAAATCTGTCAAATCTGCACAAGTTGCTGTATTCGTGTCTCTCATCCTATCTGTCTCACCAAAGAATTAAACGAAGAATTAAAGGACCTGTACTCAGTTTTTTCCCCATGTATTTGAGAAACTATGTCTTATCCCAGAACATATATTGTATAAGCAGCTCTTGAGGTCAAAGTAAGTCCACTGTGTACTGTCTGTATCTAATTATAAAGCATTTATTGTCTGAGATTCAAGAACGGGCTCAATTAACGCTTACGTCACAAAAGCGGCAGACGTTTGGAAACATGCGGATGACGACTCCCTTTGGGTTTTGTTGGCGATAGTAACAAAATCTGGTAAAACTAAGAAAATGGCCTGGTTTTCTTCAACTAGATGTCATTGTATTCTTTCTTTTCCCTTAAATTGTGTATTATAATTGGAAATCTTTGGCGGATTGTGAAGACGCTGCGGCTGAATCCACGGTTTTATCACATGCCCAGTGCAGGGAACTACACCGGAAGTCGTCATCCGCGTGTTTCCAAACGACTTTGGGTAAGCGTGAACAGGGCATACTCCGTGCGTAGCATATACTAGTCCATTGCAAAAAAATTCCAATATCATGAAAAAGTTCCTGGCTGACATTTCTGTTTAAAATATATTTTTTAAAATTGATTTTATGTAATATTTTCAGAGACACAGGACTCAAATGTGTCACGACTCAATATAATACTGTATATGGACTTGACTTTCGGAAATGAGAGACAAAAAAAATATTGAACTTTTTCATGTTATTGTAATTTTTTGCAATAGACTATTAGTAGTTGTTATGTGATGGCAAAAACGCATCACTTGGACTACTGCAAACTATTTAAAGGGCCCATATTTGTTTCATTCACACATGTTTAACACATGAGCCCTGCATATTTAGGCTGAGTTCTTCTCTCAAACTGAAAATATTCTGCGCCACCTTGTGATGTCATGTGATAATACAGGAAGTGTTCCACTGTGATTTTAAACTTCATACACCTTCACTGGAATCATTTGGATGATTTCAGCCCTGGAATTACCAATCTCTACTGAACTAAAGGTAAAACATACTGTAGCTGTTAACATGAAAACTAGCACCACATGACATCACAAGGTTAAACAGAGCATTTTGAGCTTTGGAGATGGAGACAAACTCATAATAATGGGTCACTCAAACGTGTGAATGAAACGAAACACAGCTCCAGGCAGAGTCTTACATTTGATGGATACCCACAAAAAGTGGCTGAAACGGGTGGGTTTTATGTTTACGGAATGTTACAGGCGCGTATGCAGGTGGGTAGTGATTACACACGGGCAGGTCAGGTGAATCAAATGAACGACAAACGAGAGAAAAATATTTGACGTGCATCCAGGACGTCTGTTGCCCTGGAAACAAATGACATTTCCCGGTCTTTTCCCGGTACGATGGACCAGGCTGCGAGAGACTTTAGTGGATTTATTACATAAAACCATCAGCGGAGGAGATCGGCTCAACTGTGGTCCTGGTTCAGTCCTGGTTTAGTCCTGGTTTAGTCCTGGTCCAGTCCTGGTTTAGTCCTGGTTTAGTCCTGGTCCAGTCCTGGTCCAGTCCTGGTTTAGTCCTGGTCCAGTCCTGGTGTAGTAGTCCTGGTCCAGTCCTGGTGTAGTCCTGGTCCAGTCCTGGTGTAGTACTGGTCCAGTCCTGGTGTAGTCCTGGTCCAGTGCTGGTGAAGTACTGGTTTAGACCTGGTTTAGTCCTGGTCAAGTCCTGGTGTCATCCAGGTTCAGTCCTGGTGTAGTACTGGTTTAGACCAGGTTTAGTCCTGGTCCAGTCCTGGTTAAGTCCTGGTCCAGTCCTGGTGTTAGTACTGGTCCAGTCCTGGTGTAATTCCTGGTTTAGTCCTGGTGTAGTCCTGGTCCAGTCCTGGTGTAGTCCTGGTTAAGTCCTGGTGTAGTCCTGGTCCAGTCCTGGTGTAGTCCTGGTTAAGTCCTGGTGTAGTTCTGGTCCAGTCCTGGTGTAGTCCTGGTTAAGTCCTGGTGTAGTTCTGGTCCAGTCCTGGTGTAGTCCTGGTTCAGTCCTGGTTAGTCCTGGTTAAGTCCTGGTGTAGTTCTGGTCCAGTCCTGGTGTAGTACTGGTGGCTCTGCAGTTGCGGTGTGTATATATTTATAATCTGCTAATGACACGGCGTAGGTTCAGTGCTGGTTTAGTCCTGGTTTCGTTCTGGACTATCGGGCTGTCGGACTAACGGGCTTGACCCTGATTTCCCGGGTTAACGGGCGAGCGTGGTGCTGTACTGCGCAGGTGCGGGCGGGGCGCGTCTCCATAAACGGACCCATGCAGGACTCTGGTGGTAAAACAGGAAGTGCTCCACTGTGTTTTTAACCTCCATACACCTTCACTCGAATCATTTGGATGATTTTCACTGGTTTATAATGTCTTAAAGCTCACAAGGAAACTTTAAAATGAACTGGTTCCATTTTGCAAGTTTTTGAAAAAGTTAAAATGGAGTAGATGATTTTCACAGTTTTTATGGCATTCATTATAGTGAAAGTAGTAAGTCATCTTTTTTTTTTTTTTTTTTTCTTTACTGTCACAAACGGTTTTACTTAAAATGTGATCCAACTTTTTTCCACTTCTCACTTGTTGGTTTTACACACACTCGTCGGAGGAGCCATCTTTCTTTTCCGGGCGTTTTAGCTCTTTTCTGGTGCGATGGCTGGAATCACAGAGCAGATGGAGAGTGGGAGTTTTGACAGCCGACGCGACATGTCCGCCTCTCATTCTCCTCTCCTCTTCCTCGTCTCTGTCCTCCTCTCCTTTCCTTTCTCCTCGCTTCCACCATGTCTCTTCTCCTCATCCTTGTTTCCTCTCTCCTTCATCATCTCCTTTTTTCCTCCTCATCCCTTCTTCTTTTCTCATCCTTGTCTGCTCTCTCCTTATTTGTCTCCTCTCTACAATCTTGTCTCCTCTCTTCCTTCTTGTCTCCACTTTCCTTCCTGGTTTCGTCTCTCCTTCCTCGTCTCTCTTTCTTTGTTCCCTTTTTCCTCCTCTCATGCTCCTTTGTCTTGTCTTTCACCTCTCTCGCATCTCTATCCTTGTCTCCTCTCCTCCCTTATCCCCTCTCTCCTTGCTTGTCTCCTTGTCTCTCTCCTTTCTCATCTCCTCTCTCCTTTCTTGTCTCCTCACTCATTCATCCTCTCATTTCGTCCTCCTTGTCTCTTCTCTTCATCCTCATCTCCTTTCTCACCTTTCCTTGCTCATTTCCTCTCTCCTTCCTTGTCTCCTCTCTCTTTCATCCTCCTATTCCTTCCCTACTTGTCTCCTCTCCTCCCTTATCTCTCTCCTTTCTCCTCTCCTCTCCCATATCTCCTTCCTTGTCTCATCTCTCCTGGCTCCTTTCCTCTCTCCTTTCTTGTCTCCTCCCTCCTTCATCTTGTCATTTTCCATCCTCATTTCCTATCCTTCCTTGACTCTTCTCTCTCCTTTTTTCCTTCTTCATCACATCTGTTCTTCCTTGTTTCCTCACTCCTTCATCCTCACATTCCTTCCTAGTTGTTTCTTCTAGTCATCCTCTCCTTCCTTAACTCCTCTCCTTTTTCCTTCTTTTTCTCATCTCTCCTTCCTTGTCTCCTTATCTTGCTTTCTCTCTCCTCTTTCCTCCTTTGTCACATCTCTCCTTCCTCTTTTTTCCTCTTCTTCCTTCCGCTTCCTCATCTCCTCTCTCCTTCCTTGTCTCCTCACTCCTTCATCCTCCCATTCCTTCCTGCTTGTCTCTTCTAGTCATCCTCTCCTTCCTTGATTCCTCTCCCTCCTTTTTCCCTTCTTTGTATCATCCCTCCTTCCTTGTCTCCTTATCTGTCTCCTTCTTCCTCATCTTCTCTCTCCTTCATCCTCTCATTTTTTGTCTCCTTGTCTCTTCATCCTCATCTCCTTTCTCACCTCTCCTTATTTATTTCCTCTCTCCTTTCTTGTTTCCTCCCTCCTCCATCTTCTCATTCCCATTCTCATTTCCTATCCTTCCTTGAATCCTCTGCCTTCTTTTTCCTTCTTTGTCACATCTCTCCTTCCTTGTCTCCTCACTCCTTCATCCTCTCATTCCTTCCTAGTCATCCTCTCCTTCCTTGATTCCTCTCCCTCCTTTTCCCTTCTTTGTATCATCCCTCCTTCCTTCCTCATCTTCTCTCTCCTTCATCCTCTCATTTTTTGTCTCCTTGTCTCTTCATCCTCATCTCCTTTCTCACCTCTCCTTATTTATTTCCTCTCTCCTTTCTTGTTTCCTCCCTCCTCCATCTTCTCATTCCCATTCTCATTTCCTATCCTTCCTCCTATTCATCCTCTCGTTCCTTCCTAGTCATCCTCTCCTTCCTTGATTCCTCTCCCTCCTTTTTCCTTCTTTGTATCACCCCTCCTTCCTTGTTTCCTTATCTCTGTCCTCCTTCCTCATCTTCTCGTTCCTTCTTTGTCTCCTCACTCCTTCATCCTCTCATTTTTGTCTCCTTGTCTGTTCATCCTCATCTCCTTTCTCACCTCTCCTTATATATCTCCTTTCTTGTTTCCTCCCTCCTCCATCTTCTCATTTCCTATCCTTCCTTGATTTCTTGTCCCTCCTTTTTCCTTCTTTGTCTCATCTCTCCTTCCCTGTCTCCTTATCTATTTCTCTCCTTTCACTCCTTCATCCTTTCCTTTTTTGTCTCCTTGTCTCTTCATCCTCATCTCCTTTCTCATCTCTCCTTATTCTTCATACTCCTTCCTTATCTCCTCTCTCCCTCCTTTGTCCTTCTTTGTCTCATCCTCATCTCTCCTCCTTTGTCTCGTCACCTTTCCTCTCTCTCTCTCTCATCAGGTCTCTCACAGCTGTATGTAGGTCACCCCCTTCTTCCTCCTCTCTCTCTCCATCCCTCCATCCATCCATCCCTCCCTCCCTCAGCGCGGCCCCTCCCCCCTCTGCTCTCACTGCCCTACTTTCGGCTGGATCCGCGCGCCATGACATCACCGTTGTCGCTTTCTCCGCTGCGGCGCTTTTTAAACCCACCGGTCCCGATCCCCTCCTCGGTCACGGATGCTAAAAATAGTTACGACAAAAACCCAGAATGCACCTGTTGGGTTTTCCGGGTCGTCTCTTCCACAAGTACATGAGGTGTTTTGTGTTCCTTTGGGTGTATTTGCAGGAGTAACGTGGGTTTGATAAGATTATATTTTAAACTCCCTGCGACAAGTTGAGCTACTAAAACACAATTAAGATCATTATATTTAAAATTAATAACAACTTAAAATTTTTGTCTCAGGTTTGGCAAATTTTACTTCCTGGAAATCGTGACATCACTCTAGGGAATTCCATAACTGTTACCTAGCAACCATGTATAACATCAAGCCTAAACTCCTCTAATGTGCACCAAAATTATGATGATTTTATTAATATTTTATGATTATTTGACAATTAACTAAAAACACAATTTTATTATGTTGTTGTTGATATTGTTGTTGAATTTTATTATGTTGTTGTTGATATTGTTGTTGAATTTTATTATGTTGTTGTTGATAAAAATGTGTTTCATGTCTGTAAATTGTGCCGAAATTTTGGACAGAATTCTCAGTGTGATGTCAACAATATGGAACTCTCTACTTTCTGTAATTTTCAGCATATTTTTCAACTTTTCTTCACAAATTACTTGATTGGTGTAGAGTTATAGTTTACATTTTCAATTGGTATTATCCCATCCACATTTGTACATATTCGTGTCGTTTTCGTTGCAGATGCGGTGTTCGTTCACACTAATCCGATGGAAAACAGCTCAAGACGGAACGATCTGGTGCCGCCAGCTCCCACAAATTCATCTGAGTACAGATCTGTGTGGACGCCTGAAAACGCTGACGTCACTGTGACTTGCTCCTTCCTGATTCGCTGGGTTCATGACATCGGTCATGTGACGCTATTGCGGAAAACAGTTTATGAAAAGACTCGTCTTAAAATCAGCTGCTGCAACTTATTAGTGTTTCAGGCAGTTTCATGTTAAAGCGAGTTATAGTTAGATCTATAGGTCTATGCGTATGATTTGCAGATGTGTAATCTCTGAAAAGTTTAACATAAACCATCTCCAACGTGACAAAAGCACAGGACACTCACCATCAGCAGAACACCCCTGTGTTACAGAAAGAACACTCATATTCCTCTGAGCCGTGTCCACATCAGCGCACAAGGAGTGATCTGTTTTTGAGCACTTAGTTCTTGTTGTTGTGAAGAATAATAACAACTGCAAACCATTTACTAAATTTTTTTGGTCTATAAGGCACACCGGATTATAAGGTGCAATATCAATAATGTTGAATTCTCTTGTTAATTTTCGTATAAGGTGCACTGGATTATAAGGCGCATTAAGCAAAATAAACAGACGACACTTGAGACTGAGCCTTAGTCCAGGCGTCCATGATCCATTGACAGATTGTGGTGTAATTCGCCCGGTGTTGCCTCCCTGTCTTGGTGAATGTGGATTATGAATGTGAATGTGAGTGGATCATTGAAATGTGGTTTTTGTTTTTTTTCCCTACGAGGACGACTCAAATATACATTGAGTAATAATGTGTTTAATGCAGCTTTGCCACATTTGTTTACGTTTTAGAGAAACAAAACTTAAAACCACATGGCTCATTTGCATAAACTATAAATACTGAAAAAAACAGCTTGCTCCTTGTGCACTGATGCAGTTCAGCTCCTGTTGGACTAAAGGACATGACTCAGTGGAACATGTGTGTTCTTTCTGTGACAGAGGATGTATATCTATCAATCTATATCTATGTATCTATCTATCTATCTATCTATCTATCTCTCTCTCTCTCTCTCTCTCTCTCTCTCTCTCTCTCTCTCTCTCTCTCTCTCTCTCTCTATATATATATATATATATATATATATATATATATATATATATATATATATATATATACACATATACATAAAAAAAAAAAAAAAATGTGTTTCTCACCTTCCACGGTGGTTGGTCTCTCACCCTCATTCAGCTCGGGTCGTCTACTAGAGGCCTGGGAGCTTGAGAGTTTTGCGCAGTATCTTTGCTGTTCCCAGTACTGCACTTTTCTGGACTGACATGTCCATTGTTTTTCCCGGTATCTGTTGTAGCCACTTCCAGTTTGGGGGTTACAGCCCCGAGTGTCCGATCACCACAGGCACCACTGATGTCTTCACTTTCCAGGCTCTCTCCAGCTCTTCCTTGTGCCCCTGGTATTTCTCTAGCTTCTCGTGTTCCTTTTTCCTGATATTACCATCGCTTTGTATTGCGATGTCAACCACCACGGCTCTGCTCTGTTTCTTATCCACCACCACTATGTCTGGTTGGTTGCCATCACCATCCTGTCAGTCTGTATCTGGAAGTCCCACAGGATCTTGGCTCGGTCATTCTCCACAACCTTTGGAGGTGTTTCCACCTTGATCCTGGGGTTTCCAGCCTGTACTCTGCACAGATGTTTCTGTACACTATGCCCGCCACTTGGTTATGTCGCTCCATGTATGCTTTCCCTGCCAGCATCTTACACCCTGCAGTTATGTGCTGGACTGTCTCAGGAGCTTCTTTGCACAGTCTACACCGTGGGTCTTGTCTGGTGTGGTAGATGCGAGACATATATATATATATATATATATATATATATATATATATATATATATATATATATATATATATATATATAGGAGCTGGAGAGAGCCTGTGGCATCAGTGGTGCCTGTGGTGATCGAAGCACTCGGGGCTGTAACCCCCAAACTGGAAGAGGCTACAACAGATACCGGGAAAAACAACGGACATGTCAGTCCAGAAAAGTGCAGTACTGGGAACAGCAAAGATACTGTGCAGAACTCTCAAGCTCCCAGGCCTCTGGTAGAGGACCCGAGCTGAATGAGGGTGAGAGACCTACCACCGTGGAAGGTGAGAAACACATTTTTTTTTTTTTTAGATAGATAGATAGATAGATAGATATGATATGAATGACATATATTTCTGCTCCTGACACCGAACTAAACTTCACTATTTACTTTTTTTTTTTTTCCAGATTTTCACTTTTTAACGCACCAATGACAATATCCATGCAATGTAGAGACTTTATAGCCAAGTTTATGACAAAGGTGTACAGGCATCTTGGAAACTCTTAGTGCATACTAAGGACATAACAATATCTGAATCGCTCAGTGCGATACTTTCATGGAGGCTAACAAAATTGTGAATATGTAACTTTTTCCTTTTAAAATGCATTGATAAAACTTTGGTTCTGTCATAATCCAAAGAACTAAGACTTAAAAGTGCTTATAACTGTTATGTCCTCTAAAACTCCTAAAACTTTAAAATTTACACCTTTTTTCACTGTTATTTAACAAGTGAGATGTACATTTCTTGTTAATTAATTTAAGTATCTTATTGTTTTCTGTTTTTTAGTAGTTTCATTGTGACTTTGACTGATTGTCCTTGTATATTCTATGTTTTTGAAGAGCACTTTGGCCAGCTTGTTTTGGCCAAGTGTTTTATAAATAAAGTTGGTATGGTTTGGTTATTTCTTCATGCATTACAATGAAAACGAAGCAAAGAATCATGGTCTATGTAGTTCCCTCAGTTTTTGAGCTATAGTGCTGCACTGTAACTATTGACTGAAGCAAAGAGACTTGTAATTCGATAGTCCATGATATCATTGTGAGACCTTTGTCGATACGATATCACGATATTTCGGTTATATTTACATCCCTAATGTATACCCGGCCGTGACTTAAGCTGCACGCTAGTTAGTCCTCCTGCAATCTCTTCTGTGTGTCTAACTCGATCACATTTGCATGGAGCCCACGCCTCGACTCATCCACCGCTGCTCCGTTACCATGGAGATGGCGGAGGCTAACACACGGCTAGCTCAACGCAACCCCCAACGCAGCTGCAGCCTTTCATGTGCACTGAGAGGACACTCGCTTTCAGTCTACCGTGAAAATGGATCTCACTCTGCCATATATATACAGTACAACCACAATCATTCACTTTGGACAGAAAACAAAGCCTGCGTTCAGGAACTTCTCCACAACTTTCTAGATCGCCCATAAAAGCAGGAGGCAGGTCAGACTTTTATGGTGAGATGTTCAGGTAGCAATTTTCTTACAGTCTGAGAGTCTACGTCTGGGTTGACAAAGGTCCTATATTACTCAAAATGGACTCTTGTGAAGCTTTAAGTCATGTCATAATGCTGTTACCTCATCAAAAACCAACCTGGAGTCATGTTTTGTTTCATTTACACATGTTTGAGTCTGCATCTCCAATGCTCAGAATGCTCAGTTCCAACTAGTAATGTCATGAATCGGTAGTTTTCGAGTGAACTTCCGCATGTTACTTTTTATATTTTGTTCAGTAGAGACGGGAAATTCCAGGGCTGAAATCATCTAATAGGCTCTATTCACGCTCACGCCACAAACCATTTTGTGACTGTTTGCAGTAAGTAAGTCTGACAAAATCTAAGAAAAATGAGAAAATGTCCCAGTTTTCTTCAACTCCATGTTATTGTATTGTTCCATTATGTTTGGTTAATCAATAATTACAACTATGCCCCAGTTTTCATCATTACCCACTGACACACAACTCCGAGCGCACTGGGTACATATGATTTCCACTGTCACGGAAATCCTGGAAAAGTCATGGAAACTGAAAATGTTATTTTCCAGGCCTAGAAAAGTCATGGAATTTTGTAAATTTATTGAAAGTTTTAGAAAAGTCATGGAATTTTAGTATCGATTTCACGCAACTACAGCGTTCTGATAAGTTCTCATGAGGCTATTCTGATTATCTCCGAACATCTGCTCCTTTTGTTTAAAAGAGACGACAATAAATGCACTGACAGGATTTTGAATGTTAAAAAAATATAATCCCAAACCATAAGGTGAATGGAATGCAGTAATGTGGCATTACAGGGTGAAAATTTTTTTTTTACTCAGTACAAATGGCAGTGAGGCGCGTCACAATGCTTTTTTAACCTGGATTGAAGTGGTTGGTTTTTAATTTTTCTTCATACAAATTTGCCGTGATATCCTAGATTCCAATTCCCAGTCCAAGATTAGTCCAGGGTTCGTCCTGGTTTAGTCCTGGTTTAGACCTGGTTTAGACCTGGTTTAGACCTGGTTTAGACCTGGTTTAGTCCTGGTTTAGACCTGGTTTAGTCCTGGTTTAGACCTGGTTTAGTCCTGGTTTAGACCTGGTTTAGTCCTGTTTTACACCTGGTTTAGACCTGGTTTAGTCCTGTTTTACACCTGGTTTAGACCAGGTATTGTCCTGGTTTAGTTTCGTCTTGGTTTAGTCCTGGTTCAGTCAATATACGGCGCAAAAGTTTGGCACAGTCTTCGCACAGTTTTGGTGAGAGTAACTTAAAAGTGCTGCAATAGTAATGTAATGTCTTACATTTTAAATGCAGTAATATTGTAATGTAACAAATTACTTTGAAATGACAGTAACAAGTCATAAATGAAGTAACTTGCCAAAGAGTGTATATGACATCACAAGGTGGAGCAAAGTGTTTATAGTTTGAGAGAAAGGTTTGTGTGTTAAACATGTACAGTATAAATGAAACAAAACACAACTCCAGGTCTGTTTTTGATGATGAAACAGCATGATAACATACATCAGAAAACAGTG
The DNA here is from genome assembly GCF_026225935.1 of Boleophthalmus pectinirostris. Classification (NCBI taxonomy): domain Eukaryota; kingdom Metazoa; phylum Chordata; class Actinopteri; order Gobiiformes; family Gobiidae; genus Boleophthalmus; species Boleophthalmus pectinirostris. Next base: position 5,919,981 of record NW_026571447.1, on the reverse strand, counting down.
TCATATGGGCCCTTTAAGCTCTCTCCAGGGACAGACAGACGAGCAGAAGTCCATTGTTGGAAAGGCTTTATCTGTGGTTAAGCTGTTCCCATTATGTTCCAGTGTATTTGCCACTGGCCACACTTTGGACAGAGCAGGATCCATATTAACATTATCAATAAACGCCGCAGTCCAGTGCATTAACAGCAGCTCAATACCTCACAATGGAGCACTTTACCACCCACAGACTCAGGGCCCCTCCAGCTAAGAGCTCTGTAATGTGGGCAATAAGGCCGTGCTGATAACTATGCATTAAGATAATATACAGGCCCGTTTACATAGTGCTTTATGGAGAGAAATGTGATGTTTGAAGTTGGTGGAGTTGGTTTGATGTCCATTTTTTATATATGTTTTATATATATTAGAATGTTTAAGGGTCATTTGAGTAAATCTTGATAGAGGTTGTGATTCTTTGTCAATTCTGAAGAAAATCTGGTAGCAGGTAGCATAAGAAGCCTGAGTTCTTACTGTTTTTTAAAAAATCAACTACCGTAATTTCCAGACTTTAAGCTGCAACTTTTTTCACACACTTTGAAGCCTGCGACTGGAGGGTTTATCTTCACAGTAGATGCACGCAGCCTGAGTGCAGAAAGCTCCACTGTCTGTGCCCTTAACATGAAGTTGCACTGTTGTCAGAACATTAAAACAGTTTACACCGTGTGATAAAATAAGTTATGATGCTAAATGAACATTAGTGAGGGAGAAACATCTTAATGACCTGTATGTGTTAAATGCAGGTGAGTGCTTAAATGACGAAAAGAAACGTCTCAAACTTCAGCAGCCAGACATCCACTCATACCTGATACACCTATCCCCGCCCCTAGGAGAACCTGAAATCTGCTGAAAATCCCACAAGATACTGACACAATACCAGACAGGACACTTTCTGCAGGAGACATATGTAGTAGAGCATCAAGTGATGGGGGTGCGAGAGAAAGACGAACAGGTGAAGAGATGATGTGCCATTGCAGAGGAAGATGCTGGTTTGATTGTGTTATGAACAGTTATTTTGCGCTTCATGCACACACCATCCTCATGGAAAACACACGAAGAAATCCAGATGATGCGGCTTTTAAGTTAACAGCAAGTGATGTGGCTGTGAAAAAAGAAAATCGAGCTGCTGCACGTGAGCTCGGCATCAGTGAGTCGACGGTGAGACGTTGGCGACGGCAGAGTGACGAACTGACTCAACGCAAAAAGATTAGAAAAGCTTTCAGAGGTGATAAAGTGGACACCTGCGGCTTATAGACAAATGCTGCCTATGTATGTACACAAATTCAGTCGATGTGGTTTATATTCAGGTGTGCTCAATAGTCTGGAAATTACGGTACAATAACCAGGCCAATGCTGTAAGCTCTATATAGAGGACTTCAGAACCTCAAGATTTTCCTCCCTGAGCTGTAAAGGCTGCTCTAACCCTGATTCATGTTTGGCTGCAGGTCCTGGGGTTTAGGTATTGACCGTTCAGATCCGAGAGTGTTCCTAATGCCTTAATATACTTACATTGGACTTTACAGGCTCATCGAAGCGTCTCAAAGTAGTAAGCTACTACTTTAGCCATGGCTGTCCTGGGGCAGACTGATGGAAGATAAGCTGCCAGTCTGTGCCATTGGCCCCTCTGACCAGTCACCTTTCTGGGTATGAAAGCGGTGAGTGTGTGAGTGCTGGGAAGACCACTAGAGATGGGACAAGATCTAGTACCACAAGATCTTGCGAAACGAAAATATGATTGTGTACAAATGCCGAAAATGATCTTGTGTGAGATTTTTTCCTATGTTTTTTTGTTTGTTTGTTTTACTTTTGGATTGGATAAAAAGTTAAGTACTGGTGAGATACATTTTTTGAGAAGCTGTAGTCATAAAAAGAAATGCTACAGCAAAATTATTAAATGAAGCAAAATAAAAAAAAACGGTAAGAAGAGAATTGGGAAGTGGATTGCACAATAGTAAATAAAGTCACAATCTTGTCCTGTCTTCGTAGATCCAGTCTCGTGTCTCATCTAACCACTGACTCACTGTCTCCCCACAATGAATAAAACATCAGAATTAAAATGATTTCATACTGATGATTTTCGAGCCTGATTGAAGCAGTATCTGTGAGTCTGACCTGCGTCTCCGGAGCTTGTTGTTCTCGGTCTTGAGCAGGTGCAGTCTTTTGGCGAAGCACACGATGATCATGAAGAGCAGCAGCAGCACCACAGCGGAGGCCCCCACAGCCAAACACAGCACCTGGAACTCAGTGACCACAGACTCACAGCGCGCTCCTTTGTTCCACATGTAGTCCTGGATGTTACACCTGCAACACAGCACAAGACAGAGGAGGTCAGGACCAGGTTTTATGAATTTATTGAGGGTAAAATGTAAAAAAGTACATATGACAGGTTTTTGTATGTTTATAATTATGACTTGGTTTGGTGCATTTGTATCTGTTACCCTTGTCCAACTAGAAAATAAAATTATACATGTCACCCTCCACCAAAAAATAAAAAACTTTAAAAAAAACTTGAAAACACTGCATTTTAGTGAGACACCTGGCTTTAATCAAGGCAGTTTTATGTGATGTCATGTAGTACTTGAAACTACAATGGCCACTGGAGGCAGCACTCACTAAGTTTTTTAAAAAAGAAGCTGTAAATCTACCTACACAGCAAAACCATGGAGTGTTAAAATTGATTGACTTTCACAGAATCAGTTTGAACATTTTCTCAGAGTTTATATGAGTCCAATCTGTTCTAGAGTTAATTTAACATTTTGGAAATGTTAATTAACTAACACTGGACCAAAGTTCCAGTTTAACCCTGAAATCAAGAGTTATATTAACATTTTCAGAGTAAACATATAACACTTTGTAGGGTTATCCTGATTTGACTAAACAACACACAGAGGTGTTTTATTTTTACACTTTATTTTAGTTAATTTAAGATGAAATTCTGTACAAAATTGGTTCAAACTGGTCTTCTCTGGTGGGAGTTTGAAGCGGTGGGTGGGAGGTGCCAAATTAACACTAAAGGCCTGTTTACACGAGAACGCTTGAAGGTGAAAATGACAAAATATTTTATCGGAAGTGCCTTTTGTTTAGACGGTGACTGAGTTTTAGGGGCTTAAAAACGCAAAAATCTGAACCCACCCTCCAGAGTGGAAAAGTTGAACATGCTCCGCCGTAGTGTTTCCATCTACACTGCCCAAGACGCAAAACTCTGGACAGATCTGCTCACGTCGCGTACATGTTTATGTCACATACATACAGTACACAGAAACCTGGCATGCATACCCAATCCAATTCCACACACTTTTGCATCACCGTATACACGCAGATTTCCTCACGAAAACGCTTGTCTAAACACGGAATAAAAAGTGAAGATAAGACATCACTTTTGCGTCTTCTCTTCAGACCGTCATCATATAAACGCAGCCAAAGGGAAGTTGAATCAACACTAAGGGAAGTTGAATTAACTTCAAACATATCAACTCTGGCAAATAACCCCAACTCAAACCCTCATTTAACTTTCAAATAGATAAAATAACACTTTTTGTATGAAAAACAACTCTGAAATATTTACCCTGAAATTTTAACCCTCCAGTTTTTGTTGCGTATGTTGCACTAAAATTGACTAAAAAGGTCTAGGAGCAGACAGTACTCTTAAAACACCATATACACAATTCATCAGCATAAAAGTTGACACAGGGTTGGTTTAGTTCCACTTTAACAAAAACATTGCATTAAAAAATCTTAGGAAAACAAAAATGTGGCTGTGTGCTATAAATATTCCAGTCATGCTCTTGGAAAAGAACAAGGCTCAAAACTTAGACAAAACGAAATCCAGGCACTCCACAAACATAAAAGCTGCACAAGGAGAAGTAAAGTTAAAAGACCTTTATTTTATTATTATTATGTTTTGACCATAACCCTCGTCTTCATCAGGGCTTAGTAAGAATCATAAAAATTGACCCATGATCATAAAAAAGACAAAAACATCTTCTGCCAAACAGTCACATCACAATTTTATTTGATACTATTTATTTTTATTGGCCACCACCACAAAGGACATACAGGCCGTGTCTCATTTCTCTTTCCTCACTTCCTTCTGCCTTGATTCCTCTCCTTGATCCTCCATTTTTCAGCTGTCAATCAAATTAAAGGGTGTCCCAAAGAAAACCACAGATGGAATAAACCTGAGGGAGGCTTCAGGAGCAGACATCAGATAAAAAAATCAAACTTTATCGGTCTCAGTGAGGAGTTTATATTCTTTCTCCTCGCTGTGTCTCCTCTGTGGGCGGGACTTCCTCACCCATTTTCTGCAGAATCAAGGAGAAGGAAGCGAGGAAAGAGAAAAGAGACGCAGCCAGACTTCAGAAACATTGAGTGACTCCTCCTTTACGGTCCACTTCCTCTGTATCTCCATCAGCGGTCACATCAGTGCGTTCATGTGTGAGCGTGGCCGCAGACACATGTGACACATCTGAGCCCCGGCCACACTACGGCGTCTGCCCAGGGCCAAAAACCTCTCGCACAGATGGGCTTTGTCTACACACTCGCGGCGGTTTCTTATGGCACCATCGATCTCGGGTTTAACCAGACTGTACTGCTGCCATGGCAACGCGCACTCACTCCACACACCACGGGGAGAAATGAAACTTTTTCGATGCAGCAAATACGTCATCGGAATATTTTAGAATCGGGTAAATAAACTGGTTTATTTTCGTTGTTCCCTCATCAAAACATTACCAAGTTGTCTTTTATCTTTGGCTCTGGTTTGGACCTCGTTTGGACCTGCTTCAGATCTGGCTGAGACCTACTCTAAAGAAATACTTTAAAGGTTCTATATTATGCAAAATTGACTCTCGTGAGCTTTAATCCATGTTAGAATGTTGTTACCTCATCAGAAACATACCTGAAGTTGTTTTGTTTCATTCACAAATTTCCTTTATCATTACTGTCTGCATGTCCAAACCTCAAAATGCTCAGTTCCACCTTGTGATGTCATGTAATAATAGTTTTCAAGTGGACACCTACCTTTTATGTTTAGTTCAGTAAAGACAGATTGGCAATTCCAGGGGTGAAATGCAAATACAAATTATTCTAGTGAAGGTGTGTGGCGTTTAAAAACACATTGGAGCACTGTCTGTATTACTACATGACATCACAAGGTTGGGACAGTTTGAAAGGGTTTGTGTGTTAAATGTGTGAATGAAACAAAACACAACTCCAGACATGTTTGTACTGTATCTCGAGAAAATATACCATATTTTTCGGACTGTAAGTCGCACTTTTTTCATGGTTTGTGTGTTTCTTGTGACTTCTACTCCAGTCCGACTTATACATTAAAAGTTTCACACTGACAGCTGTGAGAGGCTCTAGGCTTGTGTGTCAGTGTCTGCTGCTTCTATTACTCCTGTACCACTGTCACTCCACTCTACTGTGCATGTCTCCTGCAGAAAGAGCCTCTGTCCTGTCTTGTATCATGTCAGTCGATCGCACAATTACTTCTGTACCACTGAAAATTTTTAATTTAGAAGAGGAAGCGGCGCTCTGTTTACCTCTGGAGGTCGTGGAGTTGTTCGGAAGTGACACCGAGAATGGAGAATTGAATGGATTTAGTGATTTGGAGTGAGATGGAGAGTTTGGTAAACTTGTTTTGTTCTGTTGTTTATTTTATATTTATCTGCAGAACTGTTCATATGTGAGGTTAACAGTCTGTTGTTCTCTCTTCTATTGTTATTACTATATTGTGACGTTCAAGACGAAATTTCAATTTCTAGTCTCTGATTTTATAAAATCAATTTCCCCCAAAAAGTGCAACTTATAGTCTGAAAAATACAGTAGATGCATGAAGTTAGTGTCTGTCATGTTACGTTCTTAAAGAGGCACTATGGAATTTTTCTGGTGGTGGGAGTTGGAGCGATCTGATCTGAAACAAAACACAACTCCAGGTATGTTTTTGATGAGGTAACAACATTATAACATGACCTAAAGGTGCACTGTGTAACTTTTTGATTGAGGGTTTGTCACCTTCTTGTTTCTAGGTGTTACGTGCTGGCGCCCCTTTGCACATCCCATTGCGTGTATTAATTGTGTCTGTTTTGGGGCGTGGTTGGTTCGCATATAAATAGGCCCAAAATATGTTACGACTCGGGTGGGTCAAACATATTAATGAGGACACAGGAGGCGAAAAGGTTACAAAAGTAAAAGATGTTTTTATTTTTAAGTTAATTTTAATTTACTTTAAAAACGCTAAAACACCTCCCGTGCCCAAAAAACAAAGTAACAAATGAAAGGTGGACCTGGTGAGCCGACCAAACAGAACAAAAGGGTGCGACACCGGGCCAACCCTATACAGGGCCGTAGGAGCCGGTGCCAGCACCCGTAACTAACGACAAAAAAAACCCAACAACCTAAACTCAACGGAAAAGCGAAAACAGGACAGCCGGTCCCACCAGGTCAAACAAAAGGCTAACGGCTAACAAAAGCTACCAAAACGATGAAGCAGGGGAGCCAGCAGGGCGTCTCCCAGCGCAAGGCGTGCGCGCTCCGGTACCTGCGGCGGCGGACGAGGAGGAGAGAGCGAGAGAGAGCGACGGGCTCGCGCATTTGAGGCCTCCTGCCGGAAATGAGTACAAAAAAACTACAAAAACATAATTAACTTATAAGAACAAAACTAGGCAGAAATGCTACAAAAAATATAAACAATAAAAAGAAAGCAGGGAAAACCAAAAAGTGCCCAAATGTAACACCCCCACCCAGAGTCACTGAATTAAAAAAAAGACACTAGGTCATTTCTATGTCATTGCTCTGCTTGGAATGTTCCACAGTATGACATTAAACAGTTCTACCTTACATTCATTCAATTGCAGGTGGTTTTATAGCTCAAAAATACCTAGAGAAACAGGCATTCTGACTGTGACCGGGGGTCGCCTCTCCACAGATCTGACCTGTAACTTGGTTTGGTTCGGTCTGCTTGAAGATAGAAAGGTTTAGTGTCGTACTGTGAAACATTTCAGACAAATCAATAACACGTCCACGGAGAAAAGCATTTGAAGGACTCTCCACCAGAAAAGTTACACAATGCACCTTGTAGCCCTGCACACAGAGCCACGGTTTATGTAAGTCACCCTTAGTATAAAGAGGAGGATGCTGAGAGGAGAGGGGTCGTCATGGCAACGGCAGCGGCAGATGTCATTCCATCACGCACACCTCTCTCTCTCGCTCTCTTTCTCTGTGTCTTTTCTTCACTTGGGATTAGCCCCTCCCTCCTCTGCTCTGTTCTTCTTCTCGTCTCGTTGGCCCCTCCCCCTCCTCGCCTCCAGCTGAATCACGCCGGCGCTTTCGTTTCATATCTACACAAAATAGTGCAACGGCGCTACAGAGGCATTCACACGTCTCTTCTTTTCTGCATCTCTGCTCTTCGTGCGTTTTACTTTTGTACATTTTGTCCCGTGCATCAGATCTTAAAGAACCCATATTACACTATTTTCCGATCTATTTTATAATAATGTTTCAGACCTGGAGTTGTGTTTTGTTTCTTTCACACGTTTAACACAGAAAACCTGCGAAGTTAGGCTTGAGGTCTTCTCTCAAGCTGTGTTTTTAAACTCCATACACCAGAGGTTTCCAAACTGTAGCTCGGGAACGTCCAAGTAGCTCGCCAAGGGATTTCTGAATTATACATATTTCGCTGAATAACTCAAATTTGACTGATTAAATGCCTATTTTAATAGGTGACATTTAATAGATGTCATATTTGTTAGCCTGATTCACCGGCCGATTTAACTTCGTGGAAACCGTCTGACCTCGCAGCATTAGAATTCGTTCGCTCGACGGTACGCGGGTACTTTTTTTATTTAACATATCGCTGCTATTTGGTCGTGACGTATGCAGTGCGCCAAATCCTGTAGGAAGAAGAGCAATAACGTCTTTTACCTTGATAAAATTCACCAAACATTCTCTTTGTTTCGGCTTTAAATTCTTGATCTTGGGAATCGTTGACACCACTGAATATATGGCTCTTCTCTGATTGGCTGGTGCCCGAACTCACACTTCTGGGGTTTTTGCGAACTGTCTAGTGTATTCTGATTCCTGACAGTGTCACTGGAGACAAATGAAATTGAGTGGAGGCACTAGGGGGTGTCAGCCTGACTATAATTTGTGCACTAATAACTGGATAATGGGTTATGTTTTATAAGCATCTAACTCAGACCTGGGCTTTGTACAGCTCCAGGGCCCTTTGATTGACTCTGACCGTCCCATGTAAGCTTATCTGGAATTAAAAAATAAACACGTTTTATCATTTTACTTGGACTAAAGCTGCATTGCTTTTATTTTAGAGGTGTTTTAAATGACATTTTTTGTAAGGCAACCTCACTTTTTCATTGCTTAGTCATAACATAAACTCTTACCAGTCTGAGCAGCTCATCAAAACAATGCTATTTACTGCTTTTTATAAAGAAATACAATTAATATCATGCTGAATTGACTTGTGCATTTTGGCCCGGCCCTCCACAATATTTTCTGTTTCTCATGTAGCGTCATGGAAAAAATAATTGCCCACGCCTGATCTAAATGCACCTCATCTACCACTTGCCATGGCTCTTATATTTACTCAATTTCTAGTGACTGCTAAAATGAGTAGCTCTCTGGCATTTTCATTTTACAAAAAGCAGCTCACAAGAAGAAAAAGTTTGGAGACCCCTGCCATAGACCTTCAATAGAATCATTTGGATACTTTCAGCTGTGGAATTGCCAATCTCTACTGAACTGAAGGTAAAAGGAGCTTCATGACATCACAAGGTGGAACAGAGCATTTTGAGCTTTGGAGATGTAGACAGACTAATAATGATAAAAGGATGCAACACATATGAACAAAACAAAACACAACTCCTGGTATGTTTTTGAGGAGGTAACAGCATTATAACATGGCTAAAAGTTCACAAGAGTCATTTACTTTTAATCTGCCTAATGAAGATGCTGTTGACAAGTACTTCTCCGTTTTATTTATTTTATTTTGATTTATTTTAAATCCAACAGTAGAGTGACCAGATGTTCTTGTTTACCCTGGACATTTCCCGGTTTTGAGCCTTGTGTCCTCTGTCCCAGCAGATTTATCTAAAACCAGGGATTTGTCCCAGTATTATACAAAAAATGTCCCAGGTGTCACCTATTTTTGACCAATTTTATCCCTGCTAATAGTACAGAGAAGCATACAGTGTCATTTTTAGGTAAAATACAGAAAAAATGCATAAAAATGACCAAAAAGCTAAGAAAATGTGTCTATACCAGAGGTCGGCAACCTTAAATACTTTGGAGCCATTTGGAGCATTTCCCACAGAACAGAAAAACACCCAGAGCCACAAAACCCTTTTGACTCTAAAATGAGGATAACACTGCATATCTTTTTTTTTTTTTTTTTTTTTTTTTACCTGTATGCTCTATTTAAAAGACTATAGTGTGCTGCATTTATGAAATTAATGAAATGCTACAGAGAATATTTGTCCATTCATATATATACAGTCTATGACCTGCAGATTTATACTTTCTGAAAAGTTTCACATGAACCATCTCCAACGCGACAGAAGCACAGAACAGACTCCACATCAGCAGCACGTCCTCTGTCACAGAAAGAACACTCTTAGGTTACGTTCAGACGGCAGGGCTTAACGCTCAATTCCGATTTTTTTTGTGAAATCCAATGTTTTTCTTTCCAATTTTCATTCATTTCCAATTAAATGCGACTTGTATGTGATCCCCTGTGTGAATGTTAAACGGCCCGAAAGTGTCCCGCGTGTGCACTGGAGGACACGATGACAACTGATCAACTGCAGCGAGCGTGCTCTGTGTTTACGGAAGTTGTCCAAACATGGACGCGAGCATTGAGCACCTGGAGATTTATAAAGTTCCTCTCGTACTGGAGCCAGAAAAAGGAACAACTTACTTGTTTTAAAGAAGAGATTGAGGAGGAGAAGGACGAGGTTTTTGGCCGTGGTGTTTTGTGGGACAGTGGCAGCGACGTCCGTTGAAAGGAACGTGTGGATGTAGAGACGTAGCCAAGAGTGGTGAGTGGCAATGTGCTTCACTTCAGTGACACGGAGTTCATTAACAATTTTCGCCTACTTCAGAGCAGAATAGTCACGTTTGTGGCTTGTTGATAACATGTAGGTGGATGAATGCGCTTTGGCCGTTCAGACTGAAGTCACATGTCAAAAGATCAGATATGTATCGGTTTCAGGAGCACATATCCAAGTGTCCTGGGTCGCGTTTGAAAAAATCGGATCTGTGTCGTTCAGTCATGAAAAGATCAGATACAGGTCATATAGAAGCCAAAAAATCGGATTTGGGTCACTTCAGGCTGCAGTCTGAACGTAGCCATATTCTACTGAGTCGTGTCCTTTAGTCTGACACAAGCTGAACCACATCAGCGACAAAAAGCGCACTTAAAGTTTATGCAAATTAGACATGTGGTTTTAAGTTTTGTTTCTGTAAAATGTAAACAAATGTGCGCAAAGCTTCATTAAACACATTGTTATTCAATGTCTATTTGAGTCCTCCAGTAGGAAATAAAAATACAAACTTAAATTATTTACCTGCAGTGAACCAAAACTGCTGCTTCTGTGTTCCAGCATCATTTTATCATGTGTAAGCCAGTCTCATCAGTCGTGAAGCAAATTAATCTGTCCACATAGCATGAAACGTTCTTAAAGTTTTCTTCAGAAACTTTTTCTTAACGTGCATTTTTTTCCATCATTTACCTACCAGGGGTCGAAAAGCTCAATAAATGATGCGGCTGGCGTAGGACCTCGTAAATCCAGGTTGCCAGATTTGTGCCAGGTGTCGCACATTAGTGGCTTTCATGCATGTTTTGAGCGGCCAAAAAATGAAAAACATTTTATTTGAATGCTACAAAAATATCATTATCTACAAATTTAGAATAACATTTAAAAACGAATAAACTAAAATAAAAATATATTGTAATTAAATACTCATTATTTATTTTCCAAAGTCACAGGGAGTCACAATAGAAAGATGAAAGAGACTCACATTAGTGCCGAGTGCATAACAATTTTCTTTAATTACGCACTCATTTCAACCCAAACCGAGGATGTCCCAGTTATTTTGAAAATCTGTTCCCCCTATCCAACAGAGCTATTTTACAGTGCTTCACCACACCCCCATTTTAACTGAACATTTCTTTAGGGACCCCTTTAACCCAATTAAATATGTGTGAGTTTTATTTGGCTCCTCTTTATTTGTGTATACACCTTTGTTCTCTCTGCGCAGTCAATACTTACCAGATTAGTCTACCCTAGTGGGACCATTCGGGTTTATACAGACCGATAAACATGTCACATTGAGCCAGCAGGGGGTCGCCGTGGTGCAGATGTGCTAAGGCTAATAAGACCTCCTGCTGGTGAGAAGAGGTCAGCGCGGGTCAAGGCCAATTAAAGCCACTGTACCTGATTTTCACCTCCTTAAAAACATGAAAAACAGAGCGAGTTCATTTCAAACGGTTTTCGCAACTATCAGAGACCTGTGCGGAGTTTTGCCCGTGACGGTCAATGTAACAACAAATCGCATGCTAACACACATTTCCTGATTTTTGGGCAATAAAAACAGGTGGAAAACACTTGCTAAAAAATTATCTGGTTTGATGCACCTCGTGGTAGAGGTAGTAGTAGAAGACATAGAAGTAGTGGTAGCAGTAGTAATTTTGTTGTAGCAGCTGCAGCAGTAGTTATAGTAATAGTAGCAGGTGCAATAGTAGTACTGGTAGTAGTAGCCGATGCGGTAGAGCAGGGGTGTCAAACTCTAATTCACAGAGGGCCGAAATTAAAAACTGGGACTAAGTCGTGGGCCAAACTAAATATTTATTGAAAAATTTCAACAACATCTGCATATTTTCTCTTAGTTTGAGATATATAATGTTAAACCTTTTCTTATTAAAATACATGTTTAATAATAGTTTTGCTTAAAAATTGAATCCAGAACAAGCAAAATATAAAATAATAACAAAATTTTAAATAAATAATGTCTCTAGTCTATCTGTTGCCGAGGGGCAGCTCTTATACATATCTGAAATGATCTTGTGGGCCAAATATACTTATATCATGGGACAAATTTGGCCCCCAGGCCTGAGTTTGACATATCTGCGGTAGAGATTTTTGTTTAGCAGCTGAAGAAGTAATAGTAGTTCTAGTAGTAGCAATAGTACTAGTAGTAGCATATGAAGTAGTAGTATTTGTAGCAGCAGCAGCAACAGCAGCAGCAGCAGCAGCAGTAGTAGTAGTAGTATTTTTGTTGTAGCAATTGTAGTAGTAATTGTAGCAGCTGCACTACTACAGTAGTAGTAGTTTTTGTTGTAGCAGCTGCAGCAGTAGTAATAGTAGTAATATTTTTAGTAGTAGTAGCAGATGAAGTAGTAATAGTAGTTTTAGTAGCAGCAATAGTGTTAGTAGTAGCTGATGCAATAGTAGTATTTGTAGCAGCTGAACTACTACAGTAGTACTAGTTTTTGTTGTAGGAGCTGCAGCAGTACTAATAGTAGTAATATTTTTAGTAGTTAGTAGTAGTTTAGTAGTAGCAGATGCAATAATAGTAGTTATTGCAGGTAGTAGTACTGTTAGTAGTAGTAGTAGTAGTAGTAGTTGTTGTCGCAGCTGTAGTAGTAGTAGTAGCAGTAGTAGTAAAAAATAATCCATTGATTCAAATGAGAACTTCACCAATCCAAGTCTGGAGTTACAGTACAGGACTGGACAGGGAATGAATATTTAGCATTTTCTCTATATGTTTAGGTTTAATTAGTTGCAGAAATAAAGAGACAGCAAAGGTTAAAATACAAAAATGCTGCTCTAGTCCGTCAGTGCAGAGGCCAGAAAAACTGTATTAATAAACATGATGCAGAGAGAGGGGAGAGAAAGTGCTGACAGTGCATTCTACAGAGAGGTACTTTCAGTTCACTTTTTGACTGTTTTGATTTTTCAGAATTACACTGGAACAACTGCAGGCTACATGCTGTAAAGGCGCACTGTGTAACATTTCCGGTGGAGTGCTCGGCTCTACAGAGATATTGTTGCTTTTCTTAAAATGTTCTACAGATGGGCTTTAAATGTAGCTCCATATATCTCCATGGAGACAAGGAGGTGACGCCATCAGGCCAAGTTACAGGTCATATCTGTGGAGAGGTCACAGAGAGAACATGCAAACTCCACACAGGGCTCAAGAATCAAACACAGGACCTTCTTGTGGTGATGAGAAAATGCTACTACTCCGCGTGTATGTAATTATGTGTAAACAACATAAAAAATACATGCTGAATAAAATATCATTAGATAGACAGATATAATTTCCTGTTTTCGCTGTTGTAACTTAAGTTGTAATAGTAGTAGTACTAGTAGTAGTAGTAGTAGTAGTAGAAGTAGTTCTAGTAGTGGCTGTAACAACAATAGTAGCAGATGTTATAGTAGTAGTAGTAGTTGTAAATTTTTTGTTGTAGAAGCTGCAGCAGTAGTACCGTATAGCAATTGTAGCTGCTGTAGTAACTGAAATTGTAGTAGTAGTAGTAGTAGTAGTAATAGTGGTGGTAGTAGTAGTAGTTTTTGTTGAAGCATCTTAAGTAGTAGTAGTAGCAGTAGTAGTAGTAGTTTTTGTTGAAGCATCTTTAGTAGTAGTAGTAGTAGTAGTAGTAGTAATAGTGGTGGTAGTAGTAGTAGTTTTTGTTGAAGCATCTTAAGTAGTAGTAGTAGCAGTAGTAGTAGTAGTTTTTGTTGAAGCATCTTTAGTAGTAGTAGTAGTAGTAGTAGTAGTAATAGTAGTAGTAGTTTTTGTTGAAACATCTTAAGTAGTAGTAGTAGTAGTAGTAGTAGTAGTAGTAGTAGTAGTAGTAGTAGTAGTAGTAGTAGTAGTAGTAGTTTTTGTTGAAACATCTTAAGTAGTAGTAGTAGTAGTAGTAGTAGTAGTAGTTTTTGTTGAAGCATCTTAGTAGTAGTAGTAGTAGTAGTAGTAGTAGTAGTAGTTTTTGTTGAAGCATCTTTAGTAGTAGTAGTAGTAGTAGTAGTAGTAGTAGTAGTAGTAGTAGTTTTTGTTGAAACATCTTAAGTAGTAGTAGTAGTAGTAGTAGTAGTAGTAGTAGTAGTAGTAGTAGTAGTAGTTTTTGTTGAAGCATCTTAAGTAGTAGTAGCAGTAGTAGTAATAGTAGTAGTAGTTTTTTTGTTGTAGTAGTAGTAGTAGTAGTAGTAGTAGTAGTAGTTAGTAGTTTGTGAAGCATCTTAGTAGTAGTAGTAGTAGTAGTAGTAGTAGTAGTAGTAGTAGTAGTAGTTTTTGTTGAAGCATCTTAAGTAGTAGTAGTAGTAGTAGTAGTAGTAGTAGTAGTAGTAGTAGTAGTAGTAGTTTTTGTTGAAGCATCTTAAGTAGTAGTAGTAGTAGAAGTAGTTCTAGTAGTGTTATTTCAAGCAGCTGCAGCAGAAGCAGTACTAGCAGTAGTAATAGTAGTGGTAGGAGTAGAACTAGTATTTTAAGCAGCTGCAGCAGAAGTAGTAGTAGCAGTAATAGCAGTAGTAATAGCAGCAGCAGTATTCTTACATTGAGTACAGGCCTGTTGAAGTAGAGTTGGCCAAGGACATGTAAGGTGTAAGGTTTCTCCAGGTCCAGGTTTCTGTCATTCCAATTTAAAGATGCATTGTGTAACTTTTCTGGTGGAGATGTTATTGGTTTGTCTGGAATGTTCCACAGTATGGCATTAAACTTTCCTATCTTCATGGAGACCAAACCAGACCAAGTTACATTTCAGATGTGTGGCGAGGCGACCCCGCTTAGAGTCAGAATGTCTGTTTTTCTAGGTATTTTTGAGCTATAAAACCACCTGTAATTGAATAAATGTAAGGCAGAGCTATTTAAAGTCATACTGTGGAACATTCCAGGCAGAGCAATGACATATCCCGTGTTTGTATGTACTGTGTGTAACCTCTGAATCAGTAGAACAATGCAGGATGTTGCTCAGAGCATGTATTGACATGTGTACTCTGACCATAATGTGTTCAGATAAAGCCTGTCCCCAGAGACCGCTCACAAAACCATCATCTCAACAGCCAACAATTACTCCAGCGCAGATGAGACCGCCGCACACCTCCACCAATCAGATGAGACCAGAGCAGCCACCCGGCCAATCGGAAGTAACCACTGCAGAAAATGGCCAATCAGAAGTGAGTGCAGTTGACAGTAGCCATTCACATGTGACGATAGAATCCAGTAGTCAGTCACATGTGACTACAGGAGCCAGCAGCCAATCACAAATGACCACTGTTTGCATCGACCAATCAGATGTGACCACAGAACCCAATAGCCAATCAGAAGTGACCATTGTTTACATCAAAAAATCTGACATAATCACAGCAGCCCCAGAAGCCAGTGTCCAATCAGAAGAGACCACTGTTTGCATCCACCAATCAGATGTGACCATTGTTTATGATAGCCAATCAAATGTGTCTACAGAGGCAAACGGCCAATCAAAAGTGACCACTGTTTATACTAGCCAATCAAATGTGTCTACAGAGGCCAGTAGCAAATTACAAATGACCACTGTTTGCATCCACCAATTAGATGTGACCAAAGCACCCAATAGCCAATCAGAAGTAACTACTGTTTACATTAACCAATCAGACGTAATCACAGCAGTCCAAGATTTAGCAGCCAATCAGACGTAATCAGTGGTTGCATCCACCAATCAGATGTGACTACAGAGGCTTGCGGCCAATTAGAAGTGACCACTGTTTATGCTGGCCAATCAGATGTGACTACCGCACCCAACCAGCCAGAAGTGACCACCATTTGCATCCATCAATCAGACGTAACCACAGCAATCCCATAAGCCAGTGGCCAATCAGAAGTGACCACTGTTTATATAAACCAATCAGGTGCGACTACAGAAACTGACTGGCCAGTAAGAAGTGGTCAAATGTGACTATAGCAGCCACCAGCCAATCACAAATGACCACTGTTTGTATCCACCAATCAGATGCGACCACAGCAACCTATAGCCAATCAGAAGTGATCACTGTTTACATTAACCAATCAGATGTGACTACAGACACCAGCAGCCAATCAGAACCACCATTTGTATCCACCAATCAGACCAAGCAAGCAAGAAGTCAGTGACCAACCAGAAGTGACCACTGTTTACATAAACCAATCAGGTGAGACTACAGAAACTGACCGGCCAATAAGAAGGGGCCAAAGTTAGCATCGACCAATCAGGTGTAACTGCTGCAGCCCTAGAATCCAGTGGCCAATCGGAAGTGACCACTGTTTACATCGGCCAATAAGACACTCATTTATCTGATAAGGCAACACCAAATTAGGACGTTCCAAAACACTGGCCAATCAGATGTGACCAGACAAGCCAACAGCCAATCAGATATGAACAGAGCAGGTAATGACCAATCAAATGTATAACCACTGCAGCTATCAGCCAATCTGATGAGACTACAAGAACCGGTAACCAATCCAATCTGGACATAACAATACACTGTCCAATCATACGGAACCAGGTACCAGCCAATCAAAATTTACCCGGTAGCTATGGACCCATCAAATGTATTACGCATCTATCAGCCAATCAGAGACAACCATGCATTAAATTAGAAGCAGCTACCAGCCAATCAGATTTTACAGTTTTAATTATTCTTTTGATTTGGACCAATCAATTTCAGTGTCACCTTCAGGTCATTGCAGCGGGCCCCAGCTGTGTGCATTGGATATTGGATTAGTTTTAGCTCGAAGCGTTAATGATTTGGGGGTTTTACAGACCGTAATATGCTGACAGTTCGCATTTTAATAGAAAGCAAAAAGGAAACTGGAGGGTGCTATTGAACATTCAAATTAAATTCAGTTGTAAAAAGAACACCATTTTCTGGAAGCTGATGTTTTTGCTGCATCTTAAAGGTCCTAGCAGTGGTCATTCTGATATAATGTAGCTTTTCTATTTATTTATTTATTTTATTTTATTTTATTATTATTTTGTAGTATATCATTTGATTAAAAAGTACTCTTGCAATTAATTTTACAATTCCTGATTAGTAGTTTCCCCAAATTATTTTTTTAACTCTTACTTGAGTAATATATTTGACCATTACTTTGTACTTCTACTTGAGTAATATTTTGAAGTAACAATACTCCATATCCTGCTTGTTTCTATGGATATGTCATTACTCTGTCTGGAATGTTCCACAGTATGGCATTAAACAGCTCTACTTAACATATATTTACTTTACATATATTTAATTACAACATAATTGACATAAATACATATTCCAACCATTATTTGCCTTGTCTTTGCTGCATGAACAAAAAGAACAGGAAGAAGATAAATCTTATAAACCCTGCTCCGTCCACAGATCAAAAAAAAAAAAAAGTCTTTAATAATCAATCTCCACCCCAAAAACCAAAACATTCACCAATGAACCATATGTATGTTACAATATCTCTCTTGTGCTTTTCATTAACATTTTGCTTAGTCACACAGTCCATTGTTATTTTATCTTTGTACTTTTTCTTAAAATTAGAAACACTATTGCAACTTTAAAATCATAATTTATCTAGTTCAATATCTTGACTCCGAACACAGAGACGCATTTCTATTTTAATGTTGTCCTTGAGAAAAAATATTGTCTTCTATGGTCACAGTCTTCTGAGACAAACATTTTGCAGAGCTTTGGGTAAATGTCTTTGTTTGGCTCTCCACAGAACTAAAAGAACCTTAAGATCAACTAAGTCTTGAAACTTTAGTTGATTAGACTTAAACAGATGAGTGGTGTGCTCTCTGAAACCCTTTTTGTTGATTTGTATTGTTCTTTTTTGCAGCAGGGAGGTTTATACTACAGGATTGCCCCAAACTTCTGAGCAGTAGCAAAAATACGGGAGAATTAATGAGCAATATAACATGTGAAGTGATTTACAATCTAACAGATCTTTTACTTTATATAAATGTATATAAAATATATTTTTGTAGGACATACAAGTATAGCAATCATGATAAAGACAATAGCAATACATTACAAATATATATACTGTACACTCTACGTATACATTTACACGTGCAAATGCACATTACATGTATGTATACATGTGTGTGCATACACACACACACTCACACACAGAAGTTATGGCCACATACCTATTAAAAGTTTTCAGAATTTCTATCAAAAAAAAATTATACATTTATGTATTTTTACTGAGACTGATGAGC
The DNA here is from genome assembly GCF_026225935.1 of Boleophthalmus pectinirostris. NCBI lineage: Eukaryota > Metazoa > Chordata > Actinopteri > Gobiiformes > Gobiidae > Boleophthalmus > Boleophthalmus pectinirostris. The sequence goes on along the minus strand of NW_026571447.1, from coordinate 5,901,716 downwards.
CTTCCAATTAATTTTTTTGTCTAAAATTATTCCCAATTATTCTGACCTGTAACGTGCTCTGGTCTGGTCTCCATGAAGATAGAAAGCTTTAATGCCATACTGTGAAACATTCCAGACAAAACAATAACATCTCCAAGAAGAAAAGCATTTGATGGACCCTCCATCAGAAAAAGTTACACAATGCAGCTTTCTGGAGTGGAGTTTTTGTCTGAAATAAAAAACAAACTGGAAAAAAACTTTTTATTTCCATCTATTTTTTGATTAAAAAGTTACGTACTGGCACTTTAAGTAGTTTATGACCACTCAACCACCTCTACCACATCTGCGTATTCCCACTGCAGCATGTTTGGCAGAGTTTCACTGTTTTGTCGGGAGCGTGTGGGCGAGATCCGCGATGGGGTCTCGAGTCGTAGCGTGCATCCAGAGAGTCGTTCAAAGCTTGTTAATGACATCAAGCTGGTCTCATACAAACAGGACCGCAGCACAATACAGGGCCTGGCTGCTCCCAACATTTCCACCAGTCTGGCCAAGTGAGTCATTCTGTGCCTCCACCTCTGCTCACATCCACACAGAGTTCACGCGCTGGTCTCTGCAAAACTGTGAGCTGTCAGCAGTTTGTTCTTGTTGTAAATGTTCATGGGAATGGACTGAAGACTTGCAAGGTTGATCAAAACTATGTGGGTTTTTCAGAATACTTCAAACTGACTGCGATATATATATATATATACGAGAAAGTAGTCAACTGGAGTTTTGATCTACGTTCTAATGTTGATTCCACGTCACAAACAGACCTAGAGTTGTGTTTTGTTTTACACATGTTTAACACACAAACCCTGCATATTTAGGCTTGAGTTATTCTCTCAAATAGAAAACACTTGTGACAGTTATGATGTCATGTGGTAATACAGGAAGTACTCCACTGTGTTTTTGAACTCCATGCACATTCAGCAAAATCATTTGGATGATTTCAGCCCTGGAATAACCTGTGTTCACGCTTACGTCATAAACCAGGGAGACGTTTGGAAAGATGCGATGATGACTTTTGGCGGGCTCTGTTCGGGTGACAAAATCTAGATAAAATGAGAAAATGTTTTCTTCATTTACATGTCACTGTAGTGTTTTGTTATGTTCAGCTAATCAACAATTACAACCATACCTCAGTTTTCATCATTTCCCCACTGACACACAACTCTGAGAGCACTGGGTACATGCGATTAGACGAGATGACGGTGCCAAATATACACACATAAGTTTGTAGTCTTCATTTTACTCATGGATCTATAATAAAAACTGGATAAGGCACTCCCCCTCTCCTGGCTGCTCCATTGATACTGCAGCTCCCGGGAGCTTGGGCCAAAGAAAGAATTCTCCTGTAGAGCTCAATGCATTTTTTTGGGAATTCAAATTGCCCTTGTTCGACTGACAGGGCATCAACAACTTTCACAAAGGTTGGATTTTGTAGGGATTCTTTTCTATTTTCAAAACATAAACTTTTAAACATTTTTAAATCATCAAAGCACCTAAAAGTTGACTTTGTAAGACTTATCCTCGCTCTAGCACCTGTCGCTCTGATTGGTCCAAACTCTGCATGCCGTGCACGTTGCAGACATCACATGGGTGGGAGGAGCTCGCCCATATTGAGGACGTGAATTTGGAAGTGAAATTTGTTTGGGGGCCCCATTGAGCACAGGCCATTGAAAACAATACAGCGCCATCTTGGATTCATCTTCCAGATTTGATTATAGTTCTACAGTTTTACTGCTGATGACATGTGATCACATGTTTCCAAACTTCTTGGTTTGTGATGTTAGACGGAATAGAGCCCAGAGGTGGGACCAAGTCGTTGTTTTGCAAGTCTCAAGTAAGTCTCAAGTCTTTGAACTCAAGTCCGAGTCAAATCCCAAGTCAAATACAGGCAAGCCCAAATCGAGTCTCAAGTCACTTGCCCATAAGTCCAACTCAAGTCCAAGTTGTCTGCTTTGAGCTTCAAGTCATCTCAAGTCTTTAAACCAAAGTACCAAAAGTACCAAAGTACTTACATTTTAGCAATTTATATGAATTTTAAGCTAATTTGTACTTAAAAAGTCATGGTATATTTATATATGAATATTTATATAAGAGTTATAAAAATGTTAATCTTGCCTTTTAAAATGCCTTGACGAGATTTTAGTGTGAATCATAATGCTCAGAAGAGAGAATTCAGATTAAAAAGTGCTAAATAATCTTTTTTTTCCCATGAAAGATCATGTTCTATGTAGTTCCCTCTGTTTTACTCTACAGTATTGTACTGTATATTACTGTAGTTCATCTGAAGATACCACATCACAGTACTTCAGTTCATCCAAAGTAACAAATGGAGAAGTGGGAGGGACATGTTCCAGTTTGTTCCTCTAAAATTCAGCACAGCATGTTTCAACTAAAAAGAGAAAAGTATTTTATGAACACATATTTTTTAGGAGAAGCATCAAGTTTTCTCAAATCGCAGGCCTTAAGTCAGAGTCAAGTCCCAAGTCACTGACCTTCAAGTCCAAGTCGAGTCCCAAGTCTTGGTCAGTTTTATCAAATCTCAAGTCCTAAAAATAGTGACTCAAGTCTGACTTGAGTCCAAGTCATGACTTGCAAGTCCTACAGTCTTTTCTGAACTAAAGCTAGCTGTTGAAACCTATCACGTCATGACATCACAAGGTGGAACAGAGCATTTTGAGCTTGGAGATGGAGACAGACTAATAATAAAGTGTTACGAAAACGTGTGAATGAAACAAAACACAACTCCAGGTCTGTTTTTGATTATAATATGGCCTAAAGCTCACAATAATCCATTTTGTGTAATACAGGACCCTTAAGTAATCGAGTCTCTCTTTTTTTTTTTCCTTTCTTTTTTTAATGCATTTTAGACTGATTTATCCTGAGCCAACAAATAAAAAATAAAAAACTGCACCATAGAGTATTTTTTATAGTAGTGGAATATTTTACACTACAGGAGGCAGTGTGGCGTGTTAGAGAGAGCTGACAGTGAGCTACAGCGGCTGGTCCTGGGTCAGTGCTCCTCTGCTCACTACCATGTGTTTAGTGCACAGGCTAAGAGCTAACGGCTAACGGCCCGCTGGAGGCTGCTGCTGCTGTAATTGAATTGGTCTGATGTACGACTGCACGGAGAGGTGGACCCACAAAGACCTGCCCAAACCTCAGATCGACCATAACATTATAACTACTGACAATATAGTGAGAAGATTGGTTTATTTATTGTTTATTTGAGCAGGGACAGATACGACAAACATCTGATCTGGTTCAGGCATCACAGTGTTTATAGCCAGGGCTAATTCGCAGCACATGTCCCCACAAGGGCTTTTAAAGTGGTCACTAAAAAGCTGTGGGATTATTGGAAGAAAAAGCAATAAATACAGTGAATTTGTCAAGAGAATTAAATTTCAAAATATTGTAATCTCACACTTTCACATTTCACTCTTTCTCAACGACCTGCCCTCTCCCTCTCATTCTCTTTCTTTATAACGGTGACCAGACATATTTACCATATTTACTGTATTAACCCGGGACCACTGGAGCAATTTGGGGGCCCTAGGTGAACTTGAGTTTGGAGCCCTGATTTTAATGTACTCCACTTTTTTTTCTTTTTTTTTTTTTTTTTTAATATATGGGTTCGGTCAAGTGGTAACGGACGGAAACAGGCAGATTTTTTACATTCAAATGTCTCTTATTCAGAAACTAGAGGGACCATTGAAATAAATAAGGTATCAGAATGTAGGAAAGAGTTACACTCCAACAGGGTAAAGTTAAACCTGTGATATTCTTTCAAATTGTTGACAAAAAATTTAAAAACTCATGTCGGTAACGGAGGGAATGAAATATGCAGCACTTTTTGGGCAATAAATACAAACAGTGATAACTCTTGGTTCTCACTTACATATCCTTAACAAACTGGTTTGAATATTTGCTTCATATAGTTTTCTACCATATGGTACAAGATTAGGTTGAAAAACCTCTTACTTTTTGAGTCATGAGATTTTTTATTAAGAAAGGTCATGGTAACGGAGGGAAAAGTAACGGAGGGAAAATTGTGCAAGCAAGTAGAAGGTGCAGGATTTTACATCATTTGTCAACTTTTTTCTTCTGAATACTTTAATATTACTTCAAAATGAAAGGTCTATAAAATATGTCAGTCCTTCCAAGCAAATTTTTATCATTTTAAATACATTTTTTTTGAAAAATCATGTACCTTCATCAACAGTTCAAAGATGGAATAACACAAGATATGATGAAATACATCCATTTATTTACATGATTTTCAGGTCTTTGAAATTTGGGAAATAATTTTTGTTCCATGTTTCATACATGGTCTGTTTAAACATATGGAACTTTAGAACCAAAAATGGAACAGAAAAAAGGTCAACAGTTTCATAAACTAGAGTACATATGTATCTGTTCAATACATTTTTATATCAGATGCATTAACTTGAATTTTTGGCCTTGCTGTTTACTTCTGCTTGACCGGGACCATAAATGTATTGTCTGTTTTTCCCCATTGTTCTTGAGACACCACATTAGGGTGGATTGGAAACTTGTCTTATTAGATAGGTTGTTAGTTAGATAAACAATGCTAGTTAGTAGTTAGTTAATCAGAGCTGAAAGTAGTTTTATTTTTTAGCTAGTACAATAAAAAAAATTTGTTTACATCCATTACATATGATTATTGTTATTTTTCTTATGATTTTTGTTTAAAAGAATACTACTCTCATTTAATATCATAATGAGAGAAAATCAAATTGCTCTGAGGCTTCAGTCGTCAGTAGCACTGAGGGCAATAGGTTGGGGCCCCTCCAGGTTTGGGGACCCTAAGCAGCTGCCTACTTTTGCCTAATAGTAGCACCGCCTCTGCCCGGGACAGACCCAGTTTTGAGCCCTGTGTCCCCTGTCCCAGCAGATTTACCCAAAACCAGTGATTTGTTTAGGTAAAATACAGAAAAGCTGCTTAAAAACAACCAAAACACAGAAAATGTGACTATACTGACTCACATGTTAGTCATAAATGGGCTGAGTGCAGAATAATTCTCCTTAATTACGCACTTACACAATTTTATTATTACCAACTGCCCTAAACCAGGGCTGTCCCAGTTTTTTTGTTTTGAAAATCTGGTCACCCTATGCAGGTGTAAGTGTTTATAGTCGAGGCTAATTCACAACATCAGTCCCCAGAAGGACTTTCACACTGTTCACTAAAAAGATGTGGGATTATTGGAAGAAAAAGAAATAAATACAGTGAATTTGTCAAGAGCAAATAAATCAAAATATTGTAATCTCACACAGTCACATTCCACCCAGTCTCACATGGAGGATAATCTGTCCCATTTGATTTAGAATTTTGAATACAGCTGAATTTCTCAATTTGAATTTCCCATGTTTGAATTATTTTTATTCTGAATTTTAGTTGCTGAGATGAGTATTAAGTATGCTTTTTCAATATGTTTCAAATTCAGAATAAAAATTTCACCTTTTAAATATTCAGCACATAGAATATATTTGCAAGTAATTTTGGATTTTTGCTGCAAATTTTTTTCACTGCAAATTTTACACTCTGAATTTTAACAGCTGAATTTGAGGGCTTCCAATCCAATCCAACTTTATTTGTATAGCACATTTTACAAACAAAACAGTTTCCAAAGTGCTTCACATAGCAATGCAAAACATTTTACTTAAAAAACAAAAAAAAAACAAAAAAAAACAGCAGAATTATGTTTAATAAAAACACTAATAGAATAAATAAATTAAACTATAATAATAAAATCAATGAACAAAAATAATAAAGTCAATACATAAAAGCAATACTAAAAAAAAAATTTAAATAGTTAAAAACAATAAATAAAATAAAAGACACAGAGGACCACACATCTTATGCGGTATCAGGGCTTGAAAATATTTAAACTGAATATTTAAAAGGTGATTTATTTATTTGTTTTCTCTTTTTTGAATTTTAAATGCTTTGAAATTTTACACAAAGTAAGTAAGTTTTTAGTTATATAGCGCTTTTCACAGACATATATCACAAAAACGCTTTACAGAGCATTATTCATTCACTCCATACCCAGTGATGGCAAGATACTATAGCCACAGCTGCCCTGGGACAGAGTGATGGAAGCACGGCTGCCAATCTGCACCATATGACCATTCCGACCACCACCACTCACGCACACACCACTTTCATACTAGGCAATGTGAGTGAAGTGCCTTGCTTAAGGACATAACGACATTTTTTGCAACTGGCGCCCCACTGTGGCACACATGTTTTTTCAGAGTTAAAAAATTCCAAGTGAGTGGCATTTAAAATTTTAAATCTGATGAAACAAATTATCTTCCATACTCTCAACCCCTGTCCTCTCATTCTCTCTTTCTATGTGGGTTTTTCAGAGTACTTCAAACTGGCTGCGATATATTGAGAAAGTAGTCAACTGGAGTTCGTATGTTCTGCTTGTGTCTTGATGGCCTGATTCATCAGTCAGTTTCACTTTGTAGAAAGTGTCTGACCATTAGGATTCATTCACTCGAAGGTAGGTGGGTACTTTTTTTCATTTAACCAATCGCTGCTATTTGGTCGTGACATATGTAATGCGCCACTAACGGGGCTAACTGGTATATTAAGCTTTTCCCAAATCCCGTAGGAAGAAGGACAATAACGTCTTTCCCCTTGATAAAATTCACCAAACATTCTCTTTGTTCCAGCTTTAAATCCTCGATTTTGGGAAATGTTTCCAACACAGAATGTATGTCTCTTCGCTGATTGGCTGGTGCCCGAACTCGCATTTCTTGGGGTTTTTGCAAATCATCTAGTGTATTCTGATTCCTGACCTAGTCGCTGGAGAGAAACGAAATTGAGCGGAAGCACTAGGTGGCGCCAGCCTTGATGGAATAAACTGAAACTTAAAGGTCCTATATTGCACTATTTTCTGATTTATATTATAATATGAAGTAATATTTTATACTAGTCGTCCAACTCTCTACCATTTACACACACATACTGTCTACTAATCTACACAAACAATAGTGTGGAGTCAAAGAAGAGTCTTGCCCAAGGACATATCAACAGTAAATAGCCAGTAACAGCCAGACACAGGAGGAACATGCAAACACACAGCACAGGAATCTAGCACCTTCTTGCTTGTAAATTTTATATGTAAATAACTGGTCCTGGGGTGCTGCCTGGAGAATGTCCCAGAAGACTTTGGAAAACAAACCAAACGCCTGGAGTAGATTTTCCTCATGGGACGATCAGAACCTTGAGGAGTTTCTTGGGCATTTCAGCTAAAGCAATGACCTCAGATTCCGCTGTTTTCTGCTTTTGATAGGAGTAAGTATAGCTATTATTTATGCATTTTTGGACCCCTTTCTAATATTTCACTTTTATTATTTTATTTTAAAGGTCCTATATTACGCAAAATTAAGTCTTTAATTGAGTTTTAAGCCATCTTAGAACATAGTTTCCTCATCAAAAACATACCTGGAGTTTGTTTGGTTCCATTCTCACGTGTTTGAGTAACCCTCAAAAAGCTCAAAATGGTCTGTTCCACCTTGTGATGTCATGTAGTGGTAGTTTTCAAGTTAAAAGCTGTATTTTATCTCATCAAAAACAGACCTGGAGTTGTGTTCTGTTTCATTCGCACATATTTAACACACGAAACCTGCATATTTAGGCTGAGTTCTTCCCTCAAACAGAAAAAAAAAGCACTCTATTCCACCTTGTGATGACATGTGGTAATACAGGAAGTGCTCCATACACCTTCACTAGAAACATTTGGAAGATTTCAGCCCTGGAATTACCAAACTCAAACGATAAAAGATTAATCAAACATGTATGAATGAAACAACACAACTCCAGGTCTGTTTTTGTTAAGGTAACAACATTCTAACGTGACTTAAAGCTCAAAAGAGTTAATTTTACATAATATAGGACCTTAAAAATATATTTGAGAGAAAAAAAAATAATCGGATCGTACTATATTTGTATTGTGTTGCAGTAAATGTAAGTGAAAGGTGGTTATTTTAAACTGCATGGAGTTAACTGTGTCTCTTGGCTGCACCACTGCTCTATTGACCCACATCCTCGTGCTACTCCAGCGAATCCTCCCGTGTGCCAGATCTGCGGAGGGGGCGTCCCAAAAACACCACACATCTGCTGACTGACGCAAAGCTTGCATCTCTCGCTGCTCTAGTCATCTGTCCACAGCCCGAGCCATTTCACTAACTACAAAGAACTTGCTGATTTGTCATGTCAGAAACTGAGAAGGAAAAATGGTGTTCGGTGGTTGGATTGAACTCATTTTTCAAGTCACAAGATCGCCAATAGAGCTGTCAGAAGTATTGAAAATCAGATTCTAATTGATATTAAAACTAATATGGAAACTTTGACCAAAAAAGTCACATTCAGGACAGAAATGAAGCTTTCCTGAATAGCTTTAGAATGATATGAGCTGCAGAACAAATATAAGAGCTCATAGACTAGTATACGCCCATGGACCACTGCAGAACCTACCTGAACCACTGAGAGACTGTAATATAAAAGAATGTACTACAATTTAAAATTGAAAGTCACATTCTATTGTCTAAAAAAGACTGAGGTCTTGGAATCGGTATTGAGTCTTTGTCTGTCCTGCACTGAAGGCATCTACATCAAGAGGTGCAGGACAGAAGCGTACAGCATCATGGAGGACCCCACGCATCCAGCACATGGACTTTTTACAGCTCTCCCATCAGGCAGAAGACTGTGCCACCTACAGGCCAGGACCACCAGACTCCGGAACCGTTTTTATCCTGATGCATAAACCAGGAAGAGATTTGGAAAGATGCGATTACAACTTCCGGCGGGCTCTCTTATTAGCCTGATTCTTCGACCGGTTTCACTTCGTAGAACCTGTCTGACCTCACAGCATTAGGATTCGTTCACTCGACAGTAGGTGGGTACTTTTTTTATTTAATCAATCGCTGCTATTTTGTCGTGACGTATGTAATGTGCCAAATCCCATAGGAAGAAGGACAATAATGTCTTTCCCCTTGGTAAAATTCACCAAACATTCTCTTTGTTCCGGCTTTAAATCCTCGGGAATCGTCAACACAGAATGTCTGTCTTCATCTACATCCATCTCAACCACTTTGTTTACCGTTGTGCTGTACCACAAAAGGGATCCAGACAGGCGCGACGAGTTTGACGTCATGGCTTCACAGCTCTTCACTAATTGGCCGGTGTGTGGTCTACAACTTCTGCGGTTCTTGCAAACTGTCTAGTGTATTCCGATTCCTGACCTAGTCGCTGGAGAGAAATTAATTTGAGGGGAGGCACTAGGTGGCACCAGCCTGGCTACTATAGTTATAGGAAAAATGTGTCCCAGTTTTCTTCATCTCCATGTCATTGTAGTGTTCCGTTATGTTCGTCTAATCAACAATTTAAACCATACCTCAGTTTTCATCATTTCCCCACTGACGCTCAACTCTAACCGCACTGGGTACATGCGATTTGAAAAGATGAGGGCGCCAAATTCCAGATGATTCCAAACAGCACATACTTATGCAGTCTTCATTTTACCGCTGATCACATTTACTTTAATGGGTTTGATCACAGTAGGTCGACGAGCCCAGTGTCGGGAACCACACCGGAAGTTGTCATCGCATGTTTCCAAACGTCTTCCTGGTTTGTGACGTGAGCATGAATAGAGCCTTTTCTGTCGTGCAGCCCTTGACACTAATGCTCCTTACAAAACAGCACTAACTTGGAAACACTTTAGAAAATGGGAGCGGATGGAGGCTGTTTTTTTTAAAGACTGTACTTAACATACGATGTTTTAAACTATTAACTCTTATTTCGTTTCTGTGTATTTTGTATACTGGCATGACAAATATTCTGATTCTGTGATAAACCTTTTCTCAGTCAGACTCCGCACATTTGGCATTTGGAGTCCCACCTGATCAGACCCCTCCTCGTCCTCCTCGTGTTCCTCCCTCTGCTGATCGGAGACTGATGACATTTCACAGTGAGTTTGGTGGAGCTTGTGGTCTCAGACAATTTGTTCTACATTTGTGACATTGTGACATTTTATTTCAGCGTGCATTTTGGCCATTTTAAAGGTATTTTAAAACTGGAAAAGAGTGTAAGTACAGAACAGTGGACGTGTACGGACCGGCTGGGGTGAAAACAGTGTTGGTAAATCATCACAACTGCAGTAAATACAACTTCGCATCGAAATATAATATAAGTAACAATTACACATACAGCAGGTCAGTCACATTATGATTCAAACCAAGTAGCTTAATGCTGTTGTGTCTCTGAGTAAGACACCTCACCAACATTATTGCTTTTCTAAGTAATTGTGGGTGTGACCAACAGGAAAGGCTAAAAGAGATCACTATACAACTCCAGGAATAATCTGAGGCCAAACCAAATTAAATTTAGTCAGGCTGGCACCACCTAGTGCCTCCTCTCAATTTCTTTTCTCTCCAGCGACTAGGTCAGGAATCAGAATACACTAGACGGTTCACAAAAACCCGGAAGTGCGAGTTCAGGCACCAGCCAATCAGTGAAGAGCCATACATTCTGTGTTGCAACGATTCCCAAGATCGAGGATTTAAAGCCGGAACAAAGAGAATGTTTGGTGAATTTTATCAAGGGCAAAGACGTTATTGTCCTTCTTCCTACGAGATTTGGGACAAGCTTAATATACGAGTTAGCCCCGTTAACAGCGCATTACATACGTCACGACCAAATAGCAGCCATTGTAAAAAGTACCTGCCTACTGTCCAGCTAATGAATTCTAACACTGCGGGGTCAGACAGTTTCTACGAAGTGAAACCGGCTGATGAATCAGGCTAAACTAACTATATAGCTATTCCAGAATAGCTAAATCAGCATTTAAAAGGCCTGTACAAAATTTTTATTTTTATTTTTTCTATGAATTTCAGTAGAGGTCAGATATTGTACAAGCAGTTTGAAGTAAATAGCAGTAAATATGTATGCTGTGTGCTGTGTTTTATTGTCCAATAATCAGGAAGTGTGTGTTAGCATGTTAGTAGCTGTAAGCGTTATCATAAGTGCAAAAGTCTGGTCTCTGGCTGGGGTTTAGGTAGAGGCCAGGTCAGAGAGAGTCCTTCTAGGTTTAAAGGGACAGTCCAGAATTTTGGACATAGAGCCTCATTTTCTAGTGAGCCAGAGTGTTGGAGACGTGTGGAGACACTTTTTAAAATATTTCATCCAGTCCTTGTATTTGCAGAGGTTGCTGGTGCTAGGCTAGTGCATGTCAATGGCCATAGTTATCCTGCCACTAAAAACAGTTTTACCCACTCCACAAAAGACCCGAAACAAATCTATTATTACACCAGACTGTCCATGTGAATGTCTGTGTTGATAGAATAATTTTAGTAGTAAAACCAACCTTGCATTTGAAGGATTTATGTCTGAGCAGCAGCAGTGAGTTATACTTCCTGACAGAAAGCTTGGCAGCGGCGGACTGATATCACCTAGCACCGCTGCTGCTGAGAAAATAGTCCATCAACATGCGACGATTCATGCGATGCAAAGTTAGTTTTATTTCAGACATTATTCTATCAACACAGACATTCACATGGACAGTCTGGTGAAATAACAGATTTGTTTTGGGTGTTTTGTGGAGTGGGTAAGACTGTTTTTAGTTGCAGGGTAACTATGGCCATTGACATGCACTAGCCTAGCACCAGTGACCTCTGCAAATAAAAGGACTGGTTGGAATATTTTAAAAAGTGTGTACACACGTCTCCAACACTCTAGCTCAATAGGAAATGAGGCCCTATGTCCAAAATTCCAAATGGATTTCAGAATTGTAACTGGCAACCCAAAGTCATGTGAGGCTCATTCTGCTTTCTGATTGGATAATCGTCTTGAGAACACCAAATTATATCATAAACAAACTGGGACATTCTGTTCAATGTTTTTGTAATTCAGAATAAAACAGCTTTACAGTTGTTATCAGTAAAAGCTATGATTGATTTGAACATGTTTAATTGTGATAGGCCACGTTTAGGGAATTTTAAATCAAATTCTTAAAGCTGCACTATGTAACTTTTAGGTTGGGTGAGTGGAAATGTCATTGCTCTGCCTGGAATGTTCCACAGTTCGACATTAAACAGCTCTACCTTACATTTATTCAATTACAGGTGGTTTTATAGCTCAAAAATATCTAGAAAAACAGACATGACTATGAGCGGGGTCGCTTCTCCACAGATCTGACCTGTAACTTCATTTGGTTTGGTCTCCATAAAGATAAAAAGGTTTAATACCACACTGTGAAACATTCAAGACAAAAAAATAACATCTGGAGAAAAGCATTTTCACGGACCCTTCACCAGAAATGTTACACAATGGACCTTTAAGCATAAATTCGACACAATACAAGAATAAACAAATATACTTTTCTCATGTCGTTCTTCAGTTCTTTTACTTTTGAGAGAAAAGCTGTTTTGGCAGCAGGGCGGACATTGCCTCATAAAGCTGTTGCTGCTTAAGCCTTCCCATATGTCCTGGATCCAAACACCACTAAATCTGAATCTAACATCTCTGGACTAATGCAGGATCAGGAGACAGTCACTAGTGCTATCTGTACGAGCGCGAACGGAGCTCTGGAACACGTGCACGCCCATGGAAAAGACAGGGAGGGAGAGAGAGAGAAAGAGAGAGGGGGAGAGAGAGAAGGACAGATTTTATGGAAACAACAGCAGACGCATTCTTTCCTATTATGGACTTCAGGTAGATTCACTGTCCCTCCGCTGGTCACATGCTTAAATCATATTATTTTCAATCCGCATCAGTTACAGGTGAAAAGTCTTAGAGAAATTGTGACGTAAATGCGTAGAAACTAAAGTGAAATGTTATGTTTTGGATCTCAGCGCTAATTCCTTATTTTCTTCTGAAGCTTTTTTCCACAAACTGACTGAGTTATACGCATCATCCAAAACAAGACAATCAAGACAGGACTACATAAACCGCAATCCTCGGCTCCATTTAAGTGCAGCCAACATGAAGAAAGTTGCTAAAGCCTTATCCAAAGAATATGACAGCAATAATTACACTTAAAAGCCTGTCAAAGAAAGAGTAGAAACTCTCCAGTGCCTTGAGCCTTCCCACACAAAAACATCATAACAAACCATGATGTATCGAGTGAGTGTTTACCTGCAGAAGACGCCCATCCCCTCCAGCAGGTAGCACTGTCCCCCGTTCAGGCAGTAGTTCTGCTGCAGGTCACAGGGTGAGCGGCAGCTCCCGTTCACTTTCTGGTAGCCCACTCTGCACCCGCCCCGCCCGTCAGAGCCGTCCACAGGCTGGGCAGCGGGGGGTGCCGCCACAGGGCCACCCACGCCAGCCCGGCCAACTCCGGGCAGGAAGGAGCTGGGCCCGGGGAGGCGGGACCTGGTGCGGGACAGCCGGAGGTCCACGTCGCTCTCATAGGCGTCAGTGGTGGTCATGTAGTAGTCTTCGGCAGTAGGAGACACGCCATCATCGTAGGGTGTCAGGTAATCGTAGTTATCCGGCATGGCCCAGGACGTGGGGTCGCCGCCCTGCAGCTCATGAGCCTGAGAGGAGGGAGAGGGCGGGGCTAGGTCTAGGCCACGCCCACGGGAGGAAGGGTCAAAGAAGTCTACGTGCACTTCGTCCTGGCTGGGAGGGTTGGTGGAGGGAGGAGGTGTGGTGGTCGTGTGGAGGTCCAGACTGAAAACGGCTGTGTCCTTGTTGTGGATCCAGGGCGGGGCAGTGTGAAGCTCCTCCTCGTCCTCCTCCTCTGGCTCCTCCCCCTCCGTCACTTCCTGTCCCTGTGCGTTGCTAGGCAGCAGGTGCTCTGTCTCAGCTGAATCGGGGCTGATCTGAGAGGGAGCTGCCGTCTCTGCAGCAGGGACCACTGGCTCAGAGAACATACCACTGCCCTGGTCTGTGTGCCCGTCCTGCTCACCCGCACGGGGCAGGCGGCCTCCTCGAGGGCTGGCAGTGCTCACGGTGCTGGGACCGGCTGAGGCGCTCACTCCGGTTACCGTGACAATAGACTCCACAGCCTTCTCTGGCTCCGCCTCCTCGGGCAGAAGGGACGTGATGTTGGTTGAAATCTCCGGCTCGGTGCCGTTGGGTAGAACTTCATTACCTAAAAAACAGATTGACAAAAACACGAATCATTATTTTTGTTGCTACAGATTTGACTGCAGGGTCACTCAATGGTCATTTAACAGTTAGCATGCTCCCCGCACAGTGAGGTCGTAGTCTGGTCTGGTCTGAGCAAGTCCCTTACTTTCTGTCTGAATGTAAGAAGGGAGCAGTGCAGACACCTGTCCAACTTTGGGACATTTTTAATAACAGCACATCTCAAATACAGAAGACATGTTTACTCCAATATTCTCATAACTTTTAGAACCAGAGTAAAGAAAATCCTGGGTTTGATTTCCAGACCTGAGAGGACATTTGAGTGCAGTGTCCCCCTCTGATGGGTGCTTAAGAATTCCCTTAATGGGGTTCTACTTTAGGCCAACTTAACAACATGACAAACCTGAATATGATATATACTGAGCTTGGAGCAAAAACTAAATCTATTAAAGAACTGTATGTATACAAAACACGGAAGACTCTCAATGAATTATTAACTGCAAGTCAAAAATAAAATGATTCAGAACAGAATGTCTTGAGTTCAGAGTCCATGTAAAAGAAATCTCCGGCACTTAGTTGGTCTGATTCGAGGCTTGGGCCGTGCTTTTAGACTGCTCCATGTTCAAAGTGTTCCTAAAATAGACAGTTGACTTCTTTAGTGGGCACCTGTTTGAAGCATGTTTTAGCACAGAACTATAGTGCATGGCTAAAAGTGCAAATGTGACTTTTTTTAAGGGCCCATATTGCACTATTTTGGAGTTATTTTGAGTTTTGTTTCATTCACACACGTTTAACACAAACTCTGCATATTTAGGCTGAGTTCTTCTCTCAAACAGAAAACACTCTGTTCCTCCTTGTGATGTCATGTGATAATACAGCACATGTTCCACAGTGTTTTTAAACTCCATACACCTTTACTAGAATCATTTAGATAATTTCAGCCCCGGAATTGCCGCTCTGTACAAACAAAAAGAAAAGGATAGCATGAAAACTGTCGCTTCATGACATCACAAGGTATAACAGAGCATTTTGAGGTTCGGCGATGTAGACAGACTACTGTATTTTTCAGACTATAAATCGTGCTTTTTTCATGGTTTGGGTGTTTCCTGCAACTTATACTCCGGTGCGACTTATATATTAAAATGTTCATACTGACAGCCGTGAGAGGCTCTAGTCTTTGTGTAGTGTCAGTATCCTAGTACTACTATTACTCCTAAGTACACTAAGTCACATTTCACACAAACAGAAATGTTTTCTTACTGTCTGTCTCACATGTTCTGTTCCTGCATACCTGAAAAAATAGCCGCTGTAAATAGCCGCTGTCCTGCTGCAAATAGTGAAATCTGCAGCTGAAAACGGTAATCAAGCAGCAGAAAGAAAGTTTGGAGTGAGCGAGAAACTTGTGAGGGACTGGGGAGAAGCGGGGATAAAGAACACAGCTTCACGACAACCGGTCGAGTGCACCATGCAACTTTCCTGGAAGTCAATGGATGAATCGACAAAGTCTAAACTTCAGTGACAACTGAAACCATCCTGTTGGAATTCAGAAAGACTGGAATAATTCTAACTGGAACTGATGCTGAGTCTGACGACAGCTCCACAGAAGAGGACGTGGCGCTCTGTTTATATCATGGATCTATGGTTTATCTCCGTAATTTGCGCAGAAGTGACATCGAGGATGAAGAATTCAGTGGATTTAGTGATTTGGAGTTAGATTGTGAGTTTGGTAAACTTATGTTATGTTGTTTACGCTATAATTATCTGAATAACTGTTAATATGTTACATTAACATATTAACGCCTCTTCAGCCAGTTGTTCTCTACTATTCTGTTATTATTACTAGAACTTGCCTTTCAAGATGAAATGTCGGTTCCTGGTCTCTGATTTTACAAAATACTCCAAAAAGTGCGACTTATATATGTTTTTTTCTTTGTCATTGCGCATTTTTTGGCTGGTGCGACTTATACTCCAGAGCAACTTATAGTTTGGAAAATATGGTAAAAATAAAGTTACTCAAATGTGTGAAAGAAACAAAACACAACTCCAGGTCTGTTTTTGAGGAGGTAGCAACAATATATCATGACTTGAAGCTCACAAGAGTCATATTTGTGTAATATAGGACCTGGTTTAGTTCTCAAGCAGTCCTGGCTCAGTCTTGCTTTAGTCCTGCCTTTCCCAGATAATACGGTAGACCCTTAAGACCTCAAGTGAGAGGACAAATCAGCTGTAAGTCCCTGGATCCAATTAACCACAGCAGTGATTGGCTGATACTTTCCGAGTGGGCAGGACTTTGCCTCATGCAGAAAGGAGCTCTACGTCGCCCCCTGGATTATCAGTGTAATTCCCTAATGTACTTTTGAGGCGGTGATCTGGGATCAGGGATTACAGGCAGACAGCACAGTGACTCTTCTGTTTACTGTGAGGGAGGAGGTCAGGAGAACTTCAGACTCAAGAGTCATCATTTTAAAAGTGCACTGTCTGGAATGTTCCACAATATGACATTAAACAGCTCTAACTTATATTTATTCATTTACAGGTGGGTTTATAGCTCAAAAATACCTAGAAAAACAGGCATTCTGACTGTGAGTGGGGTCGCCTCTCCACAGATCTGACTTGTAACTTGGTCTGATTTGGTCTCCATAATGATAGAAAGGTATAATGCCATACTTTGAAACATTCCAGACAAAGCAATAACATCTCCACAAAGAAAAGCATTTTACAGATTCTCTGCCGGAAAAGTTACAAAATACACCTTTAAAGACGCTCCACCTGATTTTTACTGTTTTTAAAAACTTGAAAACCAGGATGAGTTTTTAAGCGATTTTCACAAAATTCAGAGGCCAGAGTTTTTCTATCATGCTAATGCTAACAACAACTAGCATGCAAACAGTGCACATCCCGATTCTTGGACAATAAAGCGCTTTATAATTAGATGTAGAGCTGCTTATACAATATATTTGTACTTAGGCAAGACCTTTTTTTTTTTTCAAATACATGGAACAATTCAGGTACAGGATCTTTAAAGGTAGCCAGACTGGCACCACCTAGTGCCTCCCCTCAATTTAATTTCTCTCCGGGGACTAGGTCAAGAATCAGAATACACTAGACGGTTTGCAAGAACCCCAGAAGTTTGGGCACCAGCCAATCAGTGAAGAGACATATATTCTATGTTGGCAATGATTTTTAAGATCGAGGATTTAAAGCCGGAACAAAGACAATGTTTGGTCAATTTCATCAAGGGGAAAGACGTTATTGTCCTTCTTCCTACAGGATATGGAAAAGCTTAATATACCATTACATATGTCACGACCAAATAGCATCGATTGGTTAAATAAAAAGAGTACCCACCTACTGTCCAACAAACGAATTCTAACACTGCAAGGTCAGACAGTTTCTACGAAGTGAAACCGGCTGATGAATCAGGCTACTTTAAAAATGCATTGTGTAACTTTTCTGGTGGAGGGTCCGTCAAATTTTTTCCACGGCGATGTAAATGCTTTGTCTGGAATGTTTCACAGTATGGCATTAAACCTTCTAAACTAGGCCAGGTTACAGGTCAGATCTGTGGAGAGGCAACCTCGCTTACAGTCAGAATTCTTGTTTTTCTAGGTATTTTTGAGCTATAAAACCACCTGTAATTGAATAAATTTAAGGTAGAGCTGTTTAATGTCCTACTGTGGAACATTCCAGGCAGAGCAATGAAATATACATAGAAATGAGCAGACTCCTCAAACAAAAAAATTCATAGTGCACCTTTAAGTACCATCTTTTCCTCCCCTAAATTATATGTGTTATCGTGTATAAAAGCTGCTATCTCTTTAGTTTAGATCTGTACATGCTCTGAAACGTGATTCTTGTTTGACTTTGAACAAAATCCTACTACCAAAAAATAAACCGCAAATCGAATCACAATTGCGATGCATCAGAAAAAGTGACATACAGTTCCATGTTTTTGCCAAACTGTTCAGCCATAGTTATGCTTTAATATGAGTCTATCTGAAGCCCGTGTTGGAATGATGGTGTTATCGTGAGTCCTGGCTTTAAAGCACACCATTTATGTCAAATAACCATTTTATAGTTGTTTCTCCTTCTCATTTACCCTCTCAAAGTTCTGTTTGGAGTGATTCATGCATGTTTGCGCAATCTTTATTTTCAAGCTCAACTCCCGTTATAATGTGACTTAAAGTGGCATTGTATAACTATTCAAATGCTTTTCTCCATGGAAATATTAGTGCTTTGTCTGGAACGTTTCAGAGTATGGCAATGAAACTTTCTATTTTCATGCAGACCAAAAGTTACAGGTCAGATCTGTGGAGAGGCGACCCCGCTCACAGTCAGAATAACTGTTTTTCTAGGTATTTTTGAGCTATAAAACCACCTGTAATTGAATAAATGTAAGGTAGAGCTGTTTAATGTCATACTGTGGAACATTCCAGGCAGAGAAATGACACATCCAGCAGGTGACGGACCACCAACCAAAAAGTTACATAGTGCACCTTTATATACAGTAGCTCACAAGAGTTCATGTTCATTTTACTCTGACTTTTCCAGGTAAATCAATAAGAGCTCCATGGAGATAAGTAGACAAATATTCGTTATTCTCACTGCCAAAAAAGTATGTAATCCATAAAACAGTGTAAATAATCAAGTTACTTTTAGAAGGAGTAATCAATAGTCAGTTATAAGAGAGTTCAGATCAGCACCAGTCATCACAGAGACAGAAACAGGAGATGTGTGTGTGGGAAGACAGACAGGGGTAATTGGGGTCAGTCCTAGCCCCACCTCGGCCTCTCGTGTGTGGGGACAGTGTCACGTGTGTGTGTGTGTGTGTGTGTGTGTATCTGTTGTGTGTGTGTGTGGAGGGTGCAAAGTGGGTGTGAGTGCAATTGTTCTGGGGTGACGCAGGGCCCCCTGGACACTTGCATCGGTTTCTCAATTCATAATTCAGTCTTTTGGTCAGTTCTTCTGGACGTGTTTAAAATGTGAACTTTGAAAAGACTCCTATATGATTATAACATATTTTGAATCCAGAGGTAGGTAGAGTAGCCACTACTCAAGTACAAGTACAAGCCGTGGACCAAGAAATAACTCAAGAAAGAGTTGAAAATATTCAGGAAAACTACTACTCAAGTAGGGCTGGGTAAGTAAGTAAGTAAGTCTTTATATATATAGTGCTTTTCACAGACATATGTCACAAAGACGCTTTACAGAGCATTTTTCATAGATTCATTATTCTTTATGTCATATCATTCAGAAGTTGCAGATATGATCATACCTCGATACATATGCCACGATACGATACATATCTCGATACATGGGCCACGATACGATACATATCTTGATACATGGGCCACGATACGATACATATCTCGATACATGGCCACGATACGATACATATTTCGATACATGGGCCACGATACAATACATATCTCGATACATGGTCCATGATATGATACATATCTCGATACACGGTCCATGATACGATACATATCTCGATACATGGTCCATGATACGATACATATCTCGATACAGCGAGCTTACGATTCAATACGATTCAGTATGTTATATTTCAAATCAATTCAATACTGTTCAATAAAAAATGAAGGCTAAATCATGTCTGTGATACTAAAAGTCTTTGTTAAACTTCACTTCTTGTGCAAAGTTCATATGAAACACAAACATTTTAATCATCAAAACAGTGAAAATGTCAAATGTGTTGCATGAACGAGTTTCCTTCCTTTGAACGAGCAACAAAACTGTAGCTGTAACAAAATAATTTAGTAAATAAAATATACCAAAAACTCTTTACTCTTGGCGATACAGCAGCCACCGATATCGATACTGTACCATCACCTTAAAACAATACGATATATCAATATTTCAATATTTTTGTAACACCTCTATACTTAAGTAAGAGTAATTAAATGTTGCAAAAATCTGATATTTTCAAAGAATAGACCCAAAAATTTCACAAATTAAGTCAAATCTGAAGGAGCAGTGCGAGAAACACAAATGTTCAAAACATTTTATATTGTCAACATAAAGCTTTTGTCACCAGAATCATTTGGAATTGCTGATCTCTACTAAAGGTAAAAGGAGCTGTTAACTTCAAAACTACCACTACATAACATCACAAAGTGGAACAGAGCATTTTGAGCTTTGGAGATAACCAGACTAATAATAAAGGATTACTCAAACATGTGTGAATGAAACAAAACAACTCCAGGTCTGTTTTTGATGAGGTAACAACATTCTAACATGGCTTAAAGCTCACAAGAGTCCATTTTGCGCAATATAGTACTTTAACGCCTCACATAATCCATTTGTTACACTACAACGTGACATTGCGTTTGCTTTGACCATGGTGTCCGTTTAACACCGATGACAAAGAGAGAAGCCCACAAACACGGGGGCTCTGATTGGCCACGGCAGCTTGTAAAGTAGATGCTGATTGGTTGTGACAGCTGACCCAGACCTGTGGACAATGGACAGTGTGTGTGTGGGAGTGAATTACGCAATACTGGATAGACAGAAAGCTGTAAAGGTAAATATATCGCTTGCATTTCAACACATGTAGTCATCAGCATTGTAGTCCTAGTAATTGTCTCTTGTGAGCTTTAAGCAATGTTATAATGTTGTTACCTCATTAAAAACATGGAGTTGTGTTTTGTTTCTTTCACTCATGTTTGAGTAACACTTTATTATTAGTCTGTGTACATCTCCAAAATGCTCTGTTCCATCTTGTGATGTCATGAAGTGGTAGTTTTCAAGTTACCGGCTCCTTTTAGCTTTAGTTCAACAGACAACATTAGAAAAAAATAGAGCAAAAATTATCCAAATGATTTTAGTGAAGGTGTGTGGAGTTTAAAAACACAGTGGAGCACTTCCTATCAGAGGTGAGGGCTTGCAAGTCAGACTTGAGTCACTATTTTTAGGACTTGAGACTTGACTTGATAAAATGGACTAAAGACTTGGGACTCGACTTGGACTTGAAGGTCAGTGACTTGAAACTTGACTCGGACTTGAGGTCTGTGACTTGAGAACGCTTGAGAAGCACTTTTAAATCTGAATTCTTTCTGTTCCGACTGTAAGGATTCACACTAAGATTTCGTTAAGACTGTGTAAAAAGGAAAAATTTACATTTCTACAACTCTTATTTACCGTATTTTCCCGGGTTATTAGACACGGTCTTAAGCTTTTAACCGCATCAAAAAACGACTGCGCCCCGCAATCCAGAGCGCCCCATACACGAATCCACTCAAGTGTCCCAGTGTGACTTCAGTAAACTATAAAGCCGCATCACCCGCAGCGCACGCAAACACACACGGAGCAGACAGCGACCACACAGTGAAAAACACCCACAGACACACTCATCACTCCACGTGGACGAGGAACGGACCGAAGGAACGAACCAAAAAAGCGAGAGCAATGTGCCTTTCTGAGTCACAACTGAACAACTGAGTCACTGTGAACACGCCAACAATCCGTTGGTCCCAGACAGCACCCTCCCTACACGCCACAACTGAACAAAGCCCAGAGTCACCGTAAACGCCACAAACAAACAAAACCACTCACCCATCCAACTGTTGTGTTTCGTTTAAAGTCTGGTGCGGTTTATTTGTGAAAAAAGTTCAAAAATAGACCATTTAATGACAGTGCGTCTTATAATCCAGAGCGCCTAATAGCCCGGAAAATACAGTACTTTATACTCATATATAAATATACTATGATTTTTTTTAAGTACAATTTAAAAGTCAAATAAATTGCAAAAATCTAAGCTATATTTGGTACTTTGGTTTAAAAACTTGAAATGACTTGAAGCTCAAAGCAGACGACTTGGACTTGACTTGGACTTATGGGCCAGTGACTCGAGACTCGACTTGGACTTGCCTGTATTTGACTTGGAACTTGACTCAGACTTGAGGTCAAAAACTTGAGGCTTACTCGAGACTTGCAAAACAACGACTTGGTCTCACCTCTGCATTCCCACACGACATGATAAGGTGGACCGGAGTATTTTCAGTTTGAGAGAAGAATTCAGTAAATCTGCAGAGTTTGTGTGTTGAACATGTATGAATGAAACAAAACACAACTCCAGGTCTGTTTGTAATGAGGAAACTACATTAGAACATGGTTTAACATCCAAAAGAGTCAATTTTGCGTAATACAGGACATTGTCTTACAAGAAAACTAGTAAAAAGTGGCCAGAAATTAATGATAAATATCAGACTGAACTCTTCAAACAGCAGCTGCCATGGCAACAGGTGGAAGTGAGGACAGCAATTTCACACTACGTTTATACACAGGTAAGGTGGGTAAAGTGTTTTGCGTCTTATCCAAGAACAACAACAGTATGCACAAGTTCAAATCTTGAGAACCAAAACACCAAATGATCATAAAACGTTTTAATAATTAAGAATAAATCAGTACAGTTATTATCAGTAAAAGCTATATTTGATTTGAACATGTTTATCTCAT
Source organism: Boleophthalmus pectinirostris (assembly GCF_026225935.1). Lineage (NCBI taxonomy): Eukaryota > Metazoa > Chordata > Actinopteri > Gobiiformes > Gobiidae > Boleophthalmus > Boleophthalmus pectinirostris. Next base: position 5,879,086 of record NW_026571447.1, on the reverse strand, counting down.
ATCTGGAGACAGTTTGGTCAAGTTTATGAAATTTTAAATCTGAATCTTACATATTATCTCTACTACATTACAACCACTATCAATTACGGTTGCCAAAAATATTGAAAATCTGATACTCGAGACTAGATACTCATTTGAGCAGGTATTCATAAAAAAGTCACAGAAATTAATCTGAATGTCTTTAGAATGATCTTGGGCTGTATCAGAACAAGTATAAGAGCACATAGACTAGGAGACGCCCATGGGCTTGTATGGAACCAACCTGGACCACTGAGGAATTACACAAATATAAGACCACATGGGAATAGAAAAGAAAGTACTACGATTTGGAAAGTGGAAAATCACATTCTACTGTCTAAAGAAAGAGTGTTTTTATTATTATTGTGGTATCAAAATCTGATTGAGTATCAAGTCTGTTCCTTAGTATCGGAATTTGAGTTTGAAATGTTGTGTTATGTGCCTTATAGACCCTCCCCAAGCACACACACACACACACACACACACACGCCTTCTAACCTGCTCCTATCTGCATCTGGAACTCTACTCTACCTCTCCTCTTTCTCTTCTTCGTCACATAAATCCTTTCATCCGAGGCTCCACAGGTGGCGGGATGCAGGATGGATCTGTTGCCATGGAGATGCACCCGGCCTGGTAACCGTGGGTAACGGAGGATGCGGCGGTGGCGGCGGTTCGGAGACAGGAGGAGATTGTGTTTGTGTTTGCACGGTGGAAATAGATGGATTCATTCTCACTAACAGCACTTTAAAGAGCCCATCTTATGCTGTTTTAAAATCTCTGTTCTAATGTAGTTTCCTCATCTGACACAGACCTGGACTTGTGTTTTGTTTCATTCACACATGTTTAACACAAAAACTCTGCAGATTTAGGCTAAGTTCTTCTCTCAAAAAGAAAACACTCTGTTCTACCTTGTGATGTCATGTGGTAAAACAGGAAGTGCTTCACTGTGTCCTCAGTGACATCATCACTATCAACTTCGTCTCCTGTCTCCTACACTAGACCATCTCTGGCTATCAATTGTATCTGCATCCAGTTATGAAGCACTTTTACTCTGAGAACCAGGAAGTGTACATTAGCATGCTATTTGTTGTTAGCATTATCATGATGGCAAAACTCTGCTATGGCCTCAAGTTGGATGCTTTATGTAAGTGAGGAATAACTTTGGACCACAGTGTTTAATAAACTACTGTAGTTCTGTTTTGTTTTTCACAGTAAAAATCTGGTGCCTCTAAAAAAGTGAGTTTTACACTTTTATATATGCCGTATTTTTCTGACTATAAGGCACACTTAAAACCTTTTTTTAAATTTATTTATTTATTTTAATTTTATTTAATGGGACAGCGCATAATTTTTTCATTAACCTTAACAGGAGAGATGCATTGTACCAGGTTGTAGCACCAGGGCAAATTTCCACCTGTAGTTCCTGGACAGGTTCATTGGTTGATTGTATTTAATAGACCTTGGCTATCAACTGTTCTTCCTGGAGACCTACGTAGCATGTTTTGGGTTGATGGGGGAAACCGGAGCGCCCGGAGGAAACCCATGTAGACACGGAGAAACATGCAAACTCCACACAGAAATATAATCTGGTGTGTCTTAAATATTAATTCTGGTTGTGCTTACTGACCCCCACTGAGTCGTGTCCTTTAGTCCAACAGAAGCTGACCACAACAAGGAAAGCTGTTTTTTTCAGCGCTTATAGTTTATGCAAATGAGCCATGTGGTTTAAATTTGTGGTTAAGTGGTTTTAAGTGTGCAAAGCTTCATTAAACACATTATTACTCAATGTATATTTGAATCGTCCTCATAGGGAAAAAAAAAAAAAACTTGAATGAGCCACATTCACATTCATAACACACAATCAGCAAAACAGGAGGCAATGCCGGCCGAATTCAACCATGATCTGCCAATGGATCGTGGACGCCTGGACTAAGAGATCAGACTCAAGCGTCATTGTGTGTTTCGCTTAATGCGCCTTATAATCCAGTGCAAGTTACGTATGAAAATAGACGAGAGAATTCAACATTATTGATATTGCACCTTATAATCTGGTGCGCCGTATATTCCAAAAAATACAGTAATATTAATTGTTAACACATTATAATCACCATGTCGCCTCTTTTGAAAATGTTTTATTCAGTAAAAACAACATTAAAATGTGTAATTAGTTTCAGTTTCATTTTTGACACAGAGTCAGCACCAAGAGTCTGAGATCTCGGCGCTTTGTTACTCCCCCTTCAGAGCGCTATTACGACACAATTAGCATGCATCCCACTGATGAAACTACTGCACATAACATGAGGTTTGATGAAGGAATAATCTATAGCATGGCAGAAAGCTCCAATAAGTCCGTTTTGCATAACACGCTCTCTTTAAACGAGTTTTGCTTTCACTACAGCTTGACTAAAAGTGGACTGAAGTTGCCCATATGCTCGTCTCTTCTTGTGTAACGTTCAGAGTCACAGATGCGAGGGGTTTCTGAGTGCGTCCATGCAGCTAACTCAGCCTCTTCTGCACTGTGCTTATAATTAAAGCAATTACACATCTCTTCTATATGCACGGATAATACATAACCTACATACAGCCTCCTATAGTGCAACCATCCACTCACAGTGATTAGAAATGCACAGACTCATATTTTCATCATAGCCGACATCATTTGACTATTTCTGTAGTTATACATTGGTATTTGTGTCACATGGAAACAGAGGGAGGACCCAAAACGCAGGACTGCTTCAAAAAATATTTAATGACAAATCAGAAAATCCAAAACTCAAGACTAAATTGCCATGGCAAGAGGGACAGAGACAATGGAACAACCAAGGGCAGAGGAGAACACAGGGTATAAATGCACACACAGACACAGGTGAAACACATTAGGGCGGGGCAAACAATCAAGACAGGAAGTAAAACTCAAAAATACAAGGTGACAGAACAAATGTCAAAATAAAACACAAACTACAACCACCCCCCCCCCCCCCTCTGAAGGTGGAGTCACAATGAAGTCGGGAGGGTGGAGGAGGAACCTGGAGGAGGAACCTGGAGGAGGAACCTGGAGGAGGAACCTGGAGGAGGAACCTGGAGGAGGAACAAGAGATCTGAGAACACAGTCAGGACAGTCTGGGGTCATGAAGGTAAAGGCAGTTAGAGGGGGTCAAGTGGCCATGGAGGCAGTCCAGGGAAGTTCAATGTTCTGGGAGCTCTTAACTACGTCACCAATGGCGATGGCAAAGACCGAGACAAGAAGCATCGTTTGGAGCACACTTTGAGGAGGAGCAGGGGAAGGATCTGGAGGCAAGCTCCCTGGACGGAGAACAGTGTCCAGCGAAGCTGCAGCAGGGACACAGGGAAACAACCACCCCAGACGGAGAGAAGTGTCCAGCAGTGGCTCAGGAACAGAAACAGGCAGGTCAAGGTCAGAAGCTCCAACAAAGGCTTCAACGGAATAGGATCCAGGGATGGTGGGCAGTCTGCACTGGCATTGGGCTCCAGTGGCTATTGCGAAACAGGTGGGAGCTGAGGTGTAGGAAGGGCTGAACAAGCAGGGCCGAGCTGCCTCCTGCAAGCCCCATATCTCCTGGTGACACTTCTGGAGGTGGCAAACTCAGGCAGGCTTAGTCCTGGGCCTGCAGGAGACAATCCACTTCCCCACACATAAAAAATAAAAAGTAGAGCAGTCTGCTTGGGTCAGATCTGGTTGGTCCATTCTGTCACGTGGAAACAGACGGAGGACCCAAAACGCAGGACTGCTTCAAAAATATTTAATGACAAATCAAAAAATCCAAAACTCAAGACTAAATTGCCATGGCAAGAGACACAGAGACAATGGACCAACCAGAGGGCAGAGGAGAACACAGGGTATAAATGCACACACAGACACAGGTGAAACACATTAGGGCGGGGCAAACAATCAAGACAGGAAGTAAAAAACTCAGAAATACAAGGTGACAGGACAAATGTCAAAAATAAAACACAAACTACAACCACTACAAAACATGAACCATGACAATTTGAGCAGCTCTTGTCTTGCCCCTGCACAGATATATATGATCAAAATAAGTCAGCTGTGTTCAGTTTGCATGTACTGTCATTAAAAAGCATGTCTGAGGGTTGTGAAAAGCATTTATAAACTCATCATTTACAAAAAAGTCAATGCGTGAATATTAGTAAGAAACACCGTCTAAACCAGGGTGTCAAACTCATTTTGGTCCGCTGGCCGTATTCAACCGACTTTGATCCCAAAGGGGCCGGATCAGAAAACTCATGGCATATATACCCTAAAAATAACAATAAGTTCAAATATTTGTGCAGTGAAATGGAAATCTATTACAGAAATCGTTTTTAATTGATGAACTCTTTCTTTTACAAAGTATTATAATATTATGAACAACCTGAAACTTTAAGAAAAATGCAGTTTCAACACAGTGTTTTAACATTAACTTGTACGCATTTCATAGAATTTAGTCATGCTTTCTTTTTGTTCCTGAAACGTGTCATCTTTTAGCCTACACAAGTGCATCAATATCAGGCACCAAGTCCTGAGTAGTTACTATCTTCAGAATGTCAATCAAGTGCTCATGTGTTCATTACTGAGAAAACCCGCTCACAAAGGTAGTAACTGTAAATCTGTTATTTCTATCTAGTTGCATGTCTGCGGGCACATCAGAGGTTTTGACTGTGAATGGTGTGTGAAAAAATTGCAAATTCTGTCTTCAGGCTTTAAAATATAATTAAAATATTTTAGTAGAAAATCAGCCGAGGGTCAGATTAAAGGTCTTGGAGGGCCAGATCTGGCCCCCAGGCCGTATGTTTGACACCCCTGCTCTAAACAAATAGATACATGCTCTACAAAGTTCTTCATAAATGTTATAGTTTTATAGGAAATAAAAAGAAAATATATACTTTGCAATCCTGGAGAACAAGTACATGCACATTTAAATAAACAAACTTCACGGGGTAAGGCAATGCAATGACATGTCTGTGTTAAAAACATACTTGTCCCCACTGTACCTGCCTCCAGAGTACTGCGAGTACTATAAAACTGCAGTATGAAGTACACACAAGTTCACAGTGTCCTTCCACGTGATACAGTGGGTCAGCAGCATAACACCAACACTTTCTGATCTATGTTATAATGTAGTTTCCTCGTCACAAACAGATCTGGGGTTGTGTTTAGTTTCATTCTCACATGTTTAACACACAAATGCTGCATATTTTGGCTGAGTTATTTTCTCAAACCAAAACCACTGTTCCACCTTGTGATGTCATGTGGTGATAGAGGATGTGCTCCACTGTGTTTTTAAAGTCAGGACACCTTCACTAGAATCATTTGGATGATTTCAGCTCTGGAATTGCCAAACTTTACTGAACAACAAAAAAGTAAAAAGTAGATGTTAACTTGAAAACTACCGCTTCATGACATCACAAGGTGGGACAGAGCACTTTGAACTCTGGAGATGTAGACAGACTATTAATAAAGGATAACTCAAACACGTATAAATGAAAACAAAACACAACTTCAGGTCTGTTTTTGAGGAGGTTATAACATGGCTGAAAACTCCCAAGAGTCAGTTCTGCGTAATATAGGACCTAATCAACAACAACTTAACAAAAGAATCTAGTCCACCCAATGGGAGCTGATGTCGCCATAAACGTCATCACAACAAAGCACCATATGCTGTCAGCCGCTCCTATGGATAGTTCCCCATCTCACCAGTGAGTAGATGATTATTTTCAGAAATCTGCAATGATTTTCAGTCCCTTGTAACTATTTTTGCTTTTCTTTTTTCCTGATTACCTAAACCACCTGTCAATCACTCTGATTTGAACCTGAACTTGAGTGAACAGTGACCAGACTCACATCTTTGTAAAGTATCAGAGAAGAGTGTTTTCTGGATCACTGTCAGAGTGGTCAGTGTAACACCAACAAATCCAAACATATTTCACCATCACAATCTGACAAAAACATACTCCTGTTCCAACCGCAGATAACAGCTTTATTACTGCTATGAATCAAAACTTACATTACAAAAAAAAGAAAAGAACTGTATGGTACAAAGGTTTTAATGATGATGCACTGACCCTGTAGCCTGATTCATCAGCCAGTTTCACTTTGTGGAAACCATCCCACCTCGCAGCATTAGAATTGTTTCGCTCGACGGTAGGCGGGTACTTTTTTTATTTAACCAATCACTGCTATGTGGTCATGACATATGTAATGCGCCAAATCCTGTAGGAAGAAGGACAATAACGTCTTTCCCCTTGATAAAATTCACCAAACATTCTTTTTGTTCCGGCTTTAAATCCTCGGTCTAGGAAATCGTTGCCAACACAGAATGTCTGTGTTCGTCTACATCCATCTCGACCGCTTTGTTTACTGTTGTGCTGTTCCACAAAATGGACCCAGACAGGCGCTTGAGTTTGACGTCATGGCTTCACAGCTCTTTGCAGATTGGCCAGTATGTGGTCTACAGCTTTTCAGGTTCTTGCAAACCGTCTAGTGTATTCCGATTCCTGACCTAGTCACTGGAAAGAAATTAAATTAAGCGGAGGCACTAGATGGCGCCAGCCTGGCTACTGATCCAGCTTTTTCAGTTTCAATATTGATACTTTGGGTTTTGGCATCTGCCGATACCTGATATTAACCAATAGCACTGTGGGGACTGGAAAAAGAATTCTATTTCTATCAAAACATAGTCACTTTACTACAAAATGGATCCAGTTGTGCAAACCTGCTGTGTACATGTCCTGTATTGTGTGCTCACCTGATCTGTACTAAATATACTCACACACAAATCTCTCCTTTGCCCTTTTCTGTTATTTCAGTACTTTTTACACAATAATATAAGCAGGTATATACATCGTGGGGACTAAAATCTGTACACACATTTATGGGGACCTGCATGTTTTATAGTGACAAAAATCAGGTCTGGTAGATAAAGACACACACGTCTGATCAAAGTTACGACTGCGTGAAGGGCTTGACCCGAGACATCACATTGCGTCATTAATACCAAAATTCGGGAGCTTCAGAGAACTGCAGTGCGGATTTCTTTCTTCTTTTGACAAAAATCAGGTCCCCGTGATGTCAATTAATGCACGTAAATTAATGCAAGTCAATATACTGTCCCCGAGAAGCACGGAGACCCACTGAGTGAGTGAAGGTGGCCTGAATGTTAATAAGTCACTGTGAGAGGGGTGGAGAGGCATGCACGTGGAGAAGGGCGCGCACGAGCGGAGGAGCGTGCACGTGCGGGGGAGCGTGCACGTGCAGACGGGCTCATGCACGTATATGAACTCAGTGACTCTCTCCACAAGGACACAGAACACACTGCACAAAAAGGAAAAAGGACCAAAAGGAAAATATAGTGCGCTTGTGTCTGTTATATAGATATAACCCATGACACACGCGGATCATTGAGTTGTAATCTGTACATTTTAAATCGTAATATTCGTCTAAAACAACTGACAAAGAAACAACCAAAATGACTAGTCAATGTTGCTGAATCCAACGTGTATCACTGATTAAGAAAATGAAATTGGAGAACACAGTAAGTACAGAGCAGTGGGCGTGTACCAGTGGGAGTCAAAACAGGTTGATCGACAAAATAAGCGATTACAGATTGCTCAAACATGCACAAATCACTCCAAATACAACTTCGAGAGAGGGGAAACAGCTCTGACATGGTTAAAAGCTCTTTTGCATATTCAGTCTGCTTTAAGTTTTCATAATGTTCACAGATGAAAGGTCCTGGGTGTGATTTTGTCCAAGTATTTCAGCAAAATGTGCCTTGCCCCAGTACAGATACATTGTATAAGCAGCTCTTGAGGTCAAAATAAGTCCACTGTGTACTTTCTGTATCTAATTATAAAGTAGCAAAAGTCAGAATACAAAAGGTAACTTTGGATCACAGAACTACCGGTTTGGGTGTTTCTTGCGACTTATACACTGGTGCGACTTATATATAAAAATTTTCAGACTCACAGCCATGAGAGACTCTAGGTTTGTGTGTCAGTATCTGCTGCTACTATATCTGCTGTTACTATAACTTGACTTTGAAGATGAAATGTCGGTTCCTGGTCTCTGATTTTATAAAATACATTTCCCCAAAAAGTGCTACTTCTAGTCTGATGCGACTAATATATGTTTTATTCTTCTTCATTGCGCATTTTTTGGGTGGTGCGACTTATACTCCGGAGCGACTTATAGTCCAGAAAATAGGGTAGTTCTGTTTTTCCATGTTTTAAGGCCGTAAAAATGTAGGTACAGCATTTTTAAATAGGGATGCACGATCCAGCTTTTTCAGTTTCGATATTGATACTTTGGATTTTCGCAGCTGCATTAGCCAATACCGTACTGCGGGCTGGAAAAGGAATTCTATTTCTATCAAAATACAGTTAACTTTATATGAAATTGATCCAATTGTGTTATTAATCCAACAAGTAACTGTTGAACTATATGGCTAAGTTAACATGATAAAGCTTTCCAGGCCCACATTAAGGCCAATTTATGGTCCAGCATCAAACTGTCTGTGTCACAACGCAGTGAGTCTGCGTTGACGTGAACTCCCTACACAGAGCATCTGGTCGACCGACAACACATCGAAACGATGCAGACAGCAGGGGAAGCGACGCAGACAATAAAGGCTGTGATTGGTTTTCTCTACCACCTCTCTACATACATTTTCTGTACTCCACTTTACTTTCTTTCATTATACACTGAGTAATAATGTGTTTAATGTAGCTTTGTGCACATTTGTTCATGTTTAACAGAAACGAATCTTAAAACCGTGTGGCTAATTTGCATAACCTAAGTGCTCAAAAAACAGCTCGCTCCTTGTGCCCTGACATGGTTCAGCTTCTGTTGGACTTAAAAAGGACACAAGTCAGTGGAATATGAGTGTTCTCTCTGACAGAGGAGTGTTCTGCTGATGGTGAGTCTGTTCTGTGCTTTTATCGTGTTGGAGTTGGTTCATGTTGAACTTTTCAGACATTATACATCTACAGGTCATACACATATATCCTATATATGAATGGACATATATCCTAGTGAATAGACCTCGACGCAGATCTATAAATCAAAAACCACGGCGAAAAGGTGACGGGGGCAGTGTGTGTTAAGTCGACGCAGAACTATACTTCACCCTTTAGCCGGTAAATAGTCCCATTACATCCAATAAAAAGGCCCAACCAGGATATCAGCTAAGCCCATATCTTAGAACCGATACTCCGATCCAGCACTGATATTTGACCAGTATCAGTATCGGTACATCCCTACTTTTAAGAGAATGCGTTTGACCCAAAAGTCTCTCAGCAAGCCTATTTTGACATGTTTTAAGCTTGTATTTATTGGTTTGTCAAAGCCTGATCCCGTCAAAGCTCAGAAGCTAAGTGAGCCTTGTTAGTAAGGATGTAACAATATCTAAATCTCTCGGTACGATATTATCACGATATGCACCTCAGTACGATATTTACTGCGATATTTTAGAGCGACAAATATAATTGTAGATAAGAGACTTTTTTGCTTTTAAAATACCTTGACAAGATTTTGGTACTCATTATTACTGTCAGAAAAAGTAAAAAACATATTTCTTCATGTTGTCTGTTCTGAAATGAATCATGGGATACGTAGTGCCCTATGTTTATAAGCTGTTCCTACTAAAGAACAATGCATTTAAGCAAAAGAACTTGATATATGGTGACAGATCTCTATATTATTGTGAGACTTCTGACGATACAATATCACAAAATTTCAGTTACTGTTACATCCCCACTGGTTAGTACTTGGATGGGAGCCTGCTGGGAACACCAGGTGGCACAGCGGGGCGCCAGTCGTAAAAACTGTTGTTGTGTCCTTAGGCAAGACACTTCACCCACATTACCTAGTATGAAAGTGATGCTGGCGGTCGGAGGAACATATGGTGCAGATTGGCAGCCTCGCTTCTGTCAGTCTCGACAAATAATGCTCTGTAAAGCGTGTTTGAGCGTCCAGAAAAGCGTTATATAAAACTGATCCATTACCATTATTATTTGCACTGTCCTCATCTCACCCTAACTTGTCTAACTCCTGAGTTAGACTTTCTTTTGTCCCACTCACGTAAATGACTGTCCAAGGAGAAGCGCGGGGACACTGCCCACTCAGCACTCAAGCTCATTACAGCAGCTGTGAGTTTGACCCACGCCACCTGAACGCACCATCGCCAACGCGGCCAAGAAACACTGTACGCAACGTTTAGCGACCTTCTCTATACTAACATATGGACTCTGAACAGGTGGGACATAAGTATGCAAGTGTGGACGGCTCAAAGACAGCTGCACACGGATAAGGACAATGCATTCACAAGGATACACAAGATAAAAGTTGCCAGATATGTTTTTACGTTTTCAGTTTTTTACTTGAAATGTTGAATTTTGTAAGATCTGACCTGTAACTTGGCCTGGTTTGTTCTCCGTGAAGATAGAAATGTTTAATGCCATACTGTGAAAGCTTTCAGACACAGAACATCTGACAGGCCCTCCATCAGAAAAGTTACACAATGCAACTTTAATGCTTTGCTCAAGTGCTGAAGTGCATATCCTGGACAGACAGTGGCTTAAATCAGTTTTAGTAATATAGTTTATAGTTCATATTTTCACAATATTTCACCTCAGATTTGTTCTCGTGACAGGCCTAACCACACCTTTACAGCTTTATTCGATTAGCGCACTGGAGCGTTTCACTTTTGGCACAAATTGCTCCATTCTTCCTGCCCTTTTGTGCTCGTCTGATTTCACGGACCATACACCGCCGTCTGGATAACGCCGTAAACCTGTCCTGTCTCCTCTATCTCCTCCTCTGTCCTCTACTCTGTCCTCATCTCTGTCGTCTCCTCTGTCCTCTCCTCTGTCCTCTCCTCTGTCCTCTCCTCTGTCCTCTCCTCTGTCCTCTCCTCTATCCCCTCTGATATCGTCCAAACAGCCTGAAGTCTTGTGTGAGCCGGCACCAGAAGGCTCGCACACATTACAGGGACATCTGAGTCTCTGCTCGGGCTAAACATGAGCTGGAAAGTGCCAGAAAACTGTAGCTCATAATATCAGTGTAGAGTTTTGAGATGCCAGAGGAGCAGGATACAGGTCTGTAATCATAGAAGTTATTTGAGATGAATATTGGAACTGAGAGTGATAGTTATTTTGGTACAAATGAAAATGAAATCCTCTTTGTTGTGATGATGTTTACTGTGACTTCAGCACCCACTGGACACCACAGGTTTCTAATGTGGAAGTCAATGGACTTGTTTCTTTTTTTAACCCTTACAGACCGGCAGTATCATATACGATACCTGGGAATATGTTTTATATAACCACGCGTAACTATTCCATCCATGAAAGATAGAAACTTAGAGAGATAGAAAGCATATTTCTGAGCATATTTAACATTATCCTACTTCACACACTGCGTGATGACATAAGGAAAACGAGTGTCCAAGATGAACTTTGTTTTCCGTCACACATGCGCTCTGTCCATTTTGATTGGGCCAAACTTTGCCAAAGAGTGTAGTGAGTCAAAATGGTCGACTGCTCTGAGCGTCTGTGTTTGCAACAATTGAAAAAAACACTCTGCACTTAGTTCTCAAATAAATGGTAAATTGCACATCTTGGTTTGTGTAATTGAAAGGTTTATTTTCGTCAAAATGTACAAATCCAAATGTAATAAACCCCATGGAAATGCAGGAAGTGATGTGGCTCTGTGCCCTGGACCTGACACCAGCTGTTTCCACGACTGACACCAGGAAAGTCATGGGGCCATTGCACTTTGTGTGTGTGTGTGTGTGTGTGTGTGTGTTTTGAGGCAATACGGATTTTTTTAGTTTACTTAGAGATTTGATATTTTGCACTTTTGTAGCTAAGGCCCTAAATTAAGTATTTTAGTATTTGTCCAAAACATTGTTAATACATTGGCTGAAAAGAGTGCGAATTTCATTTTCAGTTTTTTTCTTTTTTCATGCGTATTTCTGGTCCTATAGGTTTATTACAGCCATATGACACAACTACAGCAACAGATTATAACACTTCATTAGGGGGTATAAGTGGGCATTTGAATCGCAAAATTAAGAAAAAAAATCCAGACAAGGACAAATGTACTAAAATTGCCTTTAGGTTTGAAAGGGTTAAGTCATTTTAGATGAACATTGTGATTTAAAATGTCCAATATACCATTAATTCATTCATTCATTAATCATTGGATTTATATAGCACCTTTCAAGTCACCCAAAGCTCGTTAGAGTACATTATTCATTCACTCCACACTCCACAAATATGACATTAAAAAGATCTAACTTACAGGTGGTTTTATAGCCTCTCCACAGATCTGACCTGTAACTTGGCTTGGTTTGTTGTTCATGAAGATAGAATGATTTAATGAAATGAACTGTGAAACATGTCAAATAAAACACATCTCCACAGAGACAAACATTTGACAGACCCTCCACCAGAAATATTACACGATGCAACTATAATGCATTCTTTTTGCATAATTCGGCAGAAATCAGCAACGTTTTTCAATCCCCTGTGATATTCTTTCCTTCCTTCATTTTAAACAAGGCGGTCTGGCCACAGTACATAACATAATGATCCATTGGTGTGGTAGATAATAACTATACACCAGGCTCAAGCACAATATGTCTCCTTTCACCCTGTTTTCGAAAACGTGCGTCACTGGTGAACTGCTTAATCACGCCATTGTTTACTCTGCCACAATAATCCAGATTTAGATTCAACCAGAGCATGTAAAGGTATCCACCATTCCAGTAGCAATGTGAGAGGATGTGTGTAGTTGCCATGGAGACGGAGGGGGGAGGAGACGGGATGCACGGACCAGCGTACCGCCTCGAGTATTCATACGTGTATCTTTTAATACCCTGACCATTTTTGACCCAGATATGACAGTTAACTCTTACTCCGCTGTACGTGGCTGATAGATTTCAAAGTAATTCTGCATCAGTACGTCAGCAGAGGGCGCAAGGATTACTTTTTTGAGGAAGGGCAAACAAAAACTGTGATTTTGAGGTGGAGAGTCCGTCAAAAGCTTTTCTCCGTGGAGATGTTATTGCTTTGTCTTGAATGTCTCACAGTATGGAATCAAACCTTTCTATGTTCATGAGACCAAACCAGAGCAAATTACAAGACCAGACCATGCCACAAATTAGATCTGTGGAGAGGCGAGTCCGCTCACAGTCATTTCTGAGCAGCAAAACCACCTGTAATTAAATAAATGTAAGGTAGAGATGTTTAATGTCACACTGCAGGCAGAGCAGACCCCCAACCAAAAAGTTACACAGTGTACCTTTAAATATCGATTAGTATCTTACTTTTGATACTTCTGACAACCCTAATTAGACTCAAATATGAACCAGGAGCTGTAAAGGTGTGTCAAATTGTAAATCCAAGCAGACCAAGCAGAGGCAGCCCCCTGTAGAAGCACCTTTGTGGGGGGAGGGGAGCGAGGAGGAGGAGCAGGGGGTAGACTGGAGGTGGTGAGCAGATTAGTGGTGATGGTCATCGTTTGGCCCAAGGTCAGACAGCAGACCACGAGCCAGATCTGCTTTAATCAACATCCACCTGAGTTTAACCAGACTAAACCTAAGCTTCATTGAACAAAGGACGACCAGATTCTCCCCCTGGTCTGTTGGAGTCAGGATTATTGACCTAAATATTGCTGTCAAATTTGGTATGTTACGAATGGCTGATTCAAACTGCTGTTGCTTATGACTAAAAAACAATTTTTCAGAAAGCAACAAGCAACTAGTCTGGCCAGTCCAGACTTATATCTCTGTTTTTACATACAGACGGATATCAGTCTGGTCACTGCCGTCCCTTTGTCACTTCTCGAGTCAGAACCAAACATGATCAGGTGTCTTTATTTCAGTGACACGAGCAAAGAAGAGAAAGAGCTCATTGGTCATCTATCGTTTTAAACCTCCCTGATACTTTTAATGCATCACACCCAACTTTTTAATGCATCACAAGTCAACCAGGGATGAATGTGGGTTCATGTGTGTGAATGTGTGAGTGTGTGTGCAGGCTCGTGTGTATGTGTGTACGTTCCTGTGCAGGTAGGTGCGTGCATGCATGTGTGTGTGTGAATGGATGCACATGTACACATATATCAGGGAGGGGGAGCGTTCAGATCAGCAGGTGGGGCGTGGGTGTAGCTTGGCCTGCTCCCACTTGAGTGGGGATTTGAGGCAAACCTCCAACACACACTAAACTTATTTTCAATATCCAAATTAACTAGTAATAATACAAGTCAGCAGTAAATCATCCGAATAGCCTGTCTATCCCCCCCGTGCACACAGACACATACACGTGCACACACACACACACGTATGCACACAAACGCACACACACATGTGGACACAAACGCATATGTACACACGCACACACACACACACTCATATGCACACACGCACACACACAAACACACGCATATGCACATATGACTTCAAAAATTTAAATCACGAAATGAAATGAAATGATTACACTTTCTTCAGTACCAACACGAATTCACAGACGCGACTTGACTGTCAAAAATATGTCATCACTTCACAGGCTTTATTTACTGAGCATAAGAAACCTTGATCGAGATGCGGGACATGCCACAGACTGAACCGGGACTAACCCAGGACTAACCCCAGGACTAACCCAGGACTAACCTAGGACTAACCCAGGACTAACCCAGGGCTGATTCCAGAACAGAACCAGGAGGACTAAACCAGGACTGAACTAGGACTAAAACAGGACTAAACTAGAACTAAACCAGGACTCACTGTCAGGACGGGGCTCGGAGTTGCGCCCACGTAAACTGTCGGGTGACCACACCCGAAAGTACAGCAGCAGATCTTCGCGTGCACAGAGGTAAGTGCAGCCGTCGCCCTATTGCGCTTTCTCTCTCACTCTGGGATTTCTCTGTCTCTTAAGTCCAAGATTAGTCCTGGTGTAGTCCTGGTTTAGTCCTGATTTAGTCCTGACCCGCCCATGTGTAATCACTCATATACCCACCCGTAAAATTCCGGAACATTAAAACCCGCCCGTTTCACTAACTATTTGCCCGTACCCAGTGCAGGACTCTGGACCAGACTCACATCTTCATACAGTACTGAATAAGTGTGTGTGTTCTGTGTCCAAATCTTTGAAAATGATCAAAACCAAACCAATTAAGCCAAACACCAAAATAATTATAAGCCTAAAGTCACAGGCTTATTGTCATTCAAATAACTGCACTCACTTTCCTCTATGTGTACCTGCTGCTCTAGTTTAGTCTTGCCAAATACCATAAAAAACATGCATTCTTTCTGAGAGCAGGGTCGCCTTTTCACAGATCTGACCAGTAATTTGGCCTGGTGGTGTAATGTAATGTACTGACCAGATAAATGCTCCAGCCTGAGTTTAATCCTGCTGTTCCCTGGTGATTAAAGCCTGCTGTTTAAAAATAGCCTCTGGTTTGGGACAGGTTTGGGTCAGAGCTGAGGTCCAGATGTGCACAGCTGGACTCACCCTCCTGTTCCTCCTGCTCGTCCTGCTCCTGACACGCTCCTCTGTTTCCTCTAAGACTCCCACAAGACACTCTCATCTTTATTTTATCTCCAAACTAAATAAACTATCAGCATTTCATTCATAGTTTTACCTGTGGTAGACCGGACACACTACTGCAGATTTAGAACTTGCCGCTACTACCAAAACATCTCCAGATCTGTGCTTGATCAAGACTAGCAAGAGGGTTGTTGTTTTTTTTGCCTGTTGTGCACAAATAAAGGGATTCGCCAGCAAGGGTTCACGAGACGTCAACTGAGAAATGACCACAGTTTACACAAAACATAAAACCAACCTGTCCACAAGCTCAGTGTGTTATACTTTAAGACTTTTCCAACACTGTGACATCATGTGAACACAACACATCTGACAGACATTGTGATTATGTCTCCCGCCAGAACCACACGAGTGGATCTGGAGCTGTGTCCTGTCTCCCTGATTTCACAGGAAAGAAACGTAAGCTCCGTTTGAGCCAAAAACAAACAAAAACAAATGGCTGCGTACATGTAAAAAAAGAGTAAAATCTACAGAAACTAATTAGGGGTGTGCATTGTCTTGAGTCTGACCATATGATCCACATCATGATATGCATCTCACAAGTTGATATATCACGATATATCCCGATACTAAAATAATGGATGGTATATTGTGATTTATCAATAATGACTTCTAATTACTTCACAATAATTACCATCAACTACACCTTCAGGAGAACAAAATTGTATGAAATATGAGAACAGTCTAAATGTAACGATATCCAAATCTCTCTGTACGATATTTTCACAATACACATGTCACGGTACAATATTTATTTCAATATTTTGTGGTCGCTGATAAGACTGCATATACTACTTTTATGTCATAATGCAAACACTTAAGATTTCATCTGGACTGAAACAGCAAAGGATCATGGTCTATGTAGTTCTCTTAGTTTTTTTTGTTTTTTTTGTTTTTTTTGTTGAAGTTGCACCACAACAATAAATTTAAGCAAAGAAACTTGACATTCGTTATATTGTGATGGCCCACGATATTATTGTGAGAGTTTTGATGATACGTCCATCTATCCATCCGTTCATTCCCTTCCTCTTATCCGGGGAAGTCTACGCAGGGACTCCCAGACTTCATTCACCCCGGACACTTCCAGCTCCTCCGGGAGAACCCCAAGGTATTCCCAGGCCCGCAGAGACATAGTCCCTCCAGCGTGTCCTGGGGCTTCCTCGGGGCCTCCTTTTCATACGATATCACAATATTTCAGTTATTGGCACTGTTGGGCCAGTAAAACTGTAATGCGTTATTTATTATTACTTGTTAGTGTAATTTCAAATTAATTTGTTACATTACAATATTACTGTATTTAAAATGTAAGACATTACACGACTATTGCAGCACTTTTAAGTTACTCTCACCAAAATAATTGAGCGAAGATGCTGAACTTTGGCGCTGTATATGGATTGAACCAGGTCTAAACCAGTACTGAACTAGGACTAAACCAGGACTGAACGGAGGACTGAACCAGGACTAAACCAGGTCTAAACCAGAATTAAACCAGGTCTAAACCAAGACTAAACCAGGACTAATCTTGGACTAGAACTTGGCATCTATGACCGCCCCTGATAGCCCCATGGAGCGTGGAGTTCTGCGCCGGTCCTTTTGCTCGCGGTCACCGGACAGTCTATCCAGGGGCACCTCCAGCGGTTCACCGCTGCTGATATCGCGGTGATTTTAGAGAATTTGTATGAAGAAAAATGAAAAACCTATCACTTCAATCCAGGTTAAAAAAGCATTGTAACACGCATTACTGACATTTGTACCGAGTAAACTATTACCATTTTTTCCCTGTAATGCCGAACATTACTGCTTTACAGCAAAAAGCAATGCATTACAGTAATTTGTTACTTTTATACACTGGTTATTGGTACATCCCTAGAGAACAGTGAACGCAAGTAATGAATCGATTTTTCTTACACTCCTAGAAAAAACTGAGAACAAGCACGGATTTTTCTGGAATCAACAATCAAAGCACAAACTATGACCCATCTCAGGTAAAACAAGTCATATATTTTGTTCTGAACGGTGTGAGAATTTTCAAGCGATGTCTTCTGAATTTGAAAGCCACGTGATACAAATTAGGGCTGTGGTCGGATCATCTCGAGTGTAGATGGATTTTTGGATTTTTCTGGATTCAAACAGAATGTAGAATGGACTGGCTGGTAAATATTGTGGACAGTTCCTACACACGCTGAAGTGAACGATCCCACCCAGACCCCCTCCCTCCCTACTTTCCCTCCTCCCCCTGTCTGTGTATGAGAATGTGGGTCTGCTCCCCTCATGAATTATTCAGCAGATCGTCCCTAATCCTCGTCTTTGTGCCGCGCGGGGGGAGGCTCTTTACACCAAACACAAGTCCACCATTTTTCACTCGCTTGTTTTTTGTTTCTTTCAGCTGTACCAGACCAGAGCTGGCCCTTCCCCATGCCTTTATATCAATTATATATCTATTTTTTAGTGGTATGCCATTATATTTTGGGGTAGAATTTATGGTGTGGGAATGTCTTTCTATACCATTATATATATATACCATTATATATATGGAAATGCCAAGTAAAGAAGGAATTTATGTGGAGGCCATTACCACTATAATTACTACTACTACTACTATTGCTACTACTACTACAACTATTCTTGTTACTACTACTATTGCTACTACTTCTACAACTATTATTGTTACTACTACTATTGCTACTACTACTACCCCTACTATTGCTACTACAACTACTACTAGTATTGCTACTACTACTACTACTACCACTACTATTGCCAATACTACTACCACTACTTTTTCTACTACAACTACTATCACTACTATTGCTTCAAACACTATCACTACCATTGCTACTACAACTACTACTACTATTGCTACTACTACTACCTACTACCACTACTATTGCCAATACTACTACCACTACTTTTGCTACTACAACTACTATCACTACTATTGCTATTACTACTACTACCACTACTATTGCTTCAACTACTATCACTACTATTGCTACTACTACTACTACTATTGCTACTACTACTACTACTACTACTATTGCTACTACTACTACTCCTACTACCACTACTATTGCCAATACTACTACCACTATTTTTGCTACTACAACTACTTTCACTACTATTGCTATTACTACTACTACCACTACTATTGTCAATACTACTACCGCTACTTTTGCTACTACAACTACTACCACAACTGCTACTATTTGTATTGCTGCTATTGTTACAGCTGATTGTTATTACTACAGTTGCTGCTGCTACTACTACTACTATTATAACTTCTAGGGCTACTACTACTACTACTACTATTGCTACTACAGCTATTACTACAACTGCTACTACTACTGCTGTTACTATTATGACTACTACTATTTGTATTTCTGTTATTGCTACTGCTTATTGTTACTAGTACAGTTGCTGCTGTTACTACTACTACTTCTTTGGTTACTGCTACTGTTGCTACTACAGCTACTCTTGCTACTACTACTACCACAACTGCTGCTACTATTGGTACTGCTACAAGAGCTGCTGCTGCTGCTGCTGCTACTACTACTACTACTACTACTACTACTACTACTACTACTACTACTATTACTGTAACTGCAACCACTGGTATGCTGTTGTTGCTTCTAATAGTTATTGTTACTACCACTACAAGTGCTGCTACTACTACTACTACTTCTGCAGTTACTATTGCCACTGCTAGTACAACTACTATTACAACTATGTCTACTACTACTACAACTTCTATTGCGACTACCGCTACTGCAACATTAATAATAACTACTAGTACTACTACTGCTGCTACTACTGCTGTCCAGACCATTATGTATATGACAATAGCGATGAATGGATTTTATGTGGGGCCTGAAGCTGTTTTTTTTTCCCATGTATTTGAGAAAAGATTGTCATTTAAAATATACCAGTAGATATATTGTATAAACTGCTTCTGAGGTCAAAATACGTCCACTGTGTGTTGTCTGCATCATTATAAAACATTTTACTGTCTGATAATCAAACATTTTATCATCTCAGAATCAGGAAGTCAACATTAGCATGCTAGTTGTTGATAGCTTTACTGTGACTCTGTTCTGGGAAATTGTGAAAAGCACTAAAAAGTACACAGAATGCATAAGGTAAGTGAGGGCGAAGTAAGTAAAATGAACTCTTTCTGTTTTCCATGTTTAAAAACAGTAAAAATCAGACAGAGCACCTTTAATCCTCGCACTTCCCTGGTGGATAAACCCTGGTTAAAAATAGACTGTAGTTCAGGACAGGTCCAGGTCAGTGTGCAGAGGTCCAGATGTGCACATATGGCACATTATGAGTTTTAGCCAACCACATGTGCGGTGATGTCTCAAACTATTCTCACTGGGAATTTGTTAAAGGTGCATTGTGCGACTTTTCTGGACTTGTCCGTCAAATGCTTTTCTCCATGGACATGTTATTTCTTTGTCTAGAATGTTCCACAGTATGACATTAAACAGATCGACCTTATATTTATTCAATTACAGCTCAATTTGTAGCTCAAAAATACTTAGAAAAACATGGATTCTGACTGTAAGTGGGGTTGCTTCTCCACAGATCTGACCTGTAACTTGGTCTGGTTTGGTCTCCATGAAGATAGAAAGGTTTAATACCATACTGTGAAACAATATTCTATCTTCCACACCAAGTTACTGGTCACATCTGTAGAGAGGCGACCCCGCTCACAGTCAGAATCCCTGTTTTTGTAATGCTATAAAACCACCTGCAATTGGAAAAAAATGAGGTGAAGCTGTTTAATGTCATACTGTGGAACATTTCAAGCAGAGAAACGACATATCTATAGAAACAAGTAGGTGACAGGACCCTCTACCAGAAAAGTTACGCAATGCACCTTTAAATAAAAGTTAAATATAAAAAAATCTGTTGCAGTTTTTGCGTTGTATTTTAGTGTTGTCAGAATATCAGATACAAATCAATATTAAAACTAATAAATAATAATAAAGCAAGAATTGATACATGATACAATAAATAAATAAATAAATCACCATTACAGGACAAAATCTGAGCTTTCCCAAACTGTTTTTAGTGTCATTTTGAGCTTCTTAAGAACAAATATAAAGACCTCATGCTAAGATAAAGAAAGTGCAGATATTTTACTCAAAAAGGAGTATTTTTATCTTCAGGGTGGTATCGTAATCAGAATCGTGTCAGTTCTTCAGCGTTATAATTGAGTTTTAAATGTATCGTAACGGCGCTATTGTGATTTGGATATGACTCTTATGTAAGCTGTGAGTTCTTTGTTGAGACAGGGCCAGACAACAAAGGCCCATGAAGCTCAAATCTCCATTATGACCTAATTCAGGGGCTGATGCCAGTCGTACCCCTATAGAACCCCCCCTAATGTACCCCCCCACAGAACTGACAGCTACAGTTATTACACAAAACTGACTCTTGTGAGATTTAAGTCATGTTATTATGTTGTTACCTCCTCAAAAACAGACCTGGAGTTCACACATGTTTGAGTTTTCCTTTATTATTAATCTATCTACACCTCCAGAGCTCAAAATGCTCTGTTCCACCTTGTAATATCATGAAGCAGTAGTTTACAAGTTAACTTCTTAGCTTCTTTCACCTTTTGTTCAGTAGAGATTGGCAATCCCAGCACTGAAATTATCCAAATGATTCTAGTGAAGGTGTATGGTGTTTAAAAACACAGTGGAGCACAGTGTTTTCAGTTTGACAGAAGAACTCAGCCTAAATCTTCAGGGGTTGTGTTAAGCGTGTGAGTGAAACTACTGCAAGTACATGTTTGTACGGAAGCCGAGAGGGGTCACAACAAACGCAAACGTCGCAACAAATACAAATGCGACAACACAACAAAAAGCCACAACACACAAAAAAAGCCACAACGGAAATGACCGCGGGACTGTACTTTAATGCAAACGCCGCAACAAATACAAACGCCAGAACACAAAAGCAAATACCGCAACACATTAAAAAGCCACAACACATTAAAAAGCTGTGGGACTCTATTTTCCGACGGACCGATCAAGCGGCAAGTGAAGAAGAAGAACTACAACATGAAAAGTAAAGGAACGGAGAAATTGGAAACGTAAGTAAAAGTAATTTATTGTTTTATCATTATTCGTTTCACGTTGTAGTTCTTCTTCTTCACTTGCCGCTTGATCGGTCCGTCGGAAAATAGAGTCCCGTGGTCACTTCTGTTGTGGCTTTTTGATGTGTTGTGGCTTTTTAATGTGTTGCAGCGTTTGCGTTGTGGCGTTTACATTAAAATAGAGTCCCGCGGTCATTTCCGTTGTGGCTTTTTTTGGTGTGTTGTGGCTTTTTGTTGTGTTGTCGCATTTGTATTTGTTGCGGCGTTTGTGTTTGTTGTGACGCCTCTCGGCTTCTGTATGTTTGTGATGAGGAAACAACATTATAACATAAATCAGAAAATAGTACAATATGATACTTAAAGGTACACTGTGTAACTTTTTTGGTTGGGTCCGTCACCTGCTTGTTTGTATGGATGTGTCATTGCTCTGCCTGGAATGTTCCACAGTGTGACATTAAACATCTTAATCTACTTTACAGTTATTCAGTTACAGGTGGTTTTATAGCTCAAAAATACCTTGAAAAACAAGTGTTCTGACTGTTATCAGGGTCGCCTCTGCACAGATCTGACCTGTAACTTGGTCTGGTTTAGTTTCCATGAAGATAAACAGGTTGGAAAAAAGCATTTGAGGGACTCTTCATTGGAAAAGTTACACAATGCACCTTTAAAGACAAAAACTAGATAAAATAAAAGAGTAGAGTTTTCATTTTGGTTGTGTTCATTGCATTTAAAAATATGCGTTCTTACTCTGAGCGGACTTGCATCTCCACAAACCTAACTCTTATTTGGTAGTCTCCTCCATCTTGTTTCCATAGTGATGCTGTTCCTAATGCTACAATCTTCCACGTTACGACGTAAAATGTACCTGTCTCCGTAGGGAATGTTCCAAAATATGGTTTTAAATCCATTTCCACAGAATCATGAAGGTGATGCGCCACCTCCAGAATGTTTTTGACACACTCTGTAACTTACACAGTGTGGAGTTTCCTCATCAAAACCACCAAAAACATACCTGCAGTTGTGTTTTATTTCATTCACACTGCAAAAACTCAAATCTAGCCAAGTTAACATGGCTTGAATTCCGAAAGTTGGATCATGATTTGAGTAAATTTCACTTGACAAGTAAAATTATCTGCCAGTGGAACAAGACTTTTTGTACTTAAAATATGAAAATCCATCTTGCTACACTTAAAATATGAAAAACAACAACTCTTTGCACTTAAAATTTTTACTTCTGAAGTTGAATCTGCTCAAATAAAGTAAAATGTTCTTAATTTACGTCATTTTAACTTTCCTAGACATTGCTTTTTGCCATGCACACACGTTTAACACACAAGATAAGATAAATTCTTCTCTCAAATTGAAACACTCCATCGCTCCACTTTGTGATGTCATGTGGTGATACAAAAGTGCTTCACTGTGTTTTTAAACTCCACACACCATCTCTAGAATCAACTGGATCATTTAAGCGCTGGAATTGCTGATCTCTGCTGAACAAAAGGTAAAGAGGAGCTGTTAACTTGAAAACTACCACTACATGACATCACAAGTTGGAACAGAGCGTTTTGAGCTTTGAAGATGTAGGCAGAACAGAAACAAAACACAACTCCAGGTCTGTTTTTGAGTTAATAACAACATTATAACATGGATTAAAGCTCACAAGAGTCAATTTTGCGTAATATAGAACCAGAACAGTTTGCGTTTGCGTGTTTTTCCTGCATCATGGAACCGTTTTATCGTGACCCACTTTTATCAACAAGAGTCAAAATCATTTCTTAAGCTCCCCATTTCCACTTTTACGCAACCATCACGAATTTCCAATCTTTAAATAAGTGAAACCGAACAGCAGTTCTAACTAAAGCCTATCCATATCTCCATCTCTTCATATGCAAATGAACAAAACGCACGTTACTCCCCCCAAAAAACTCCAATAATTACAACAAAAACCCTAAAATGCCCAGTTCGACAACGTACTCAAACTGCACCTCGCACGTCCACACACCTGTCAGTCACCTTTGACACCGAACGATCGCTGGATGAATTAAAATCGCAAGGTGTTTTAACGCTGTCTCCCTAACCCACAAACGCAGCCTCACTGACCTCCTTTCTGTACCGTACCGCTGCTGCACCCAAGGGACACTGTTGCGAGAAGAAAGCTGCACCGAGAGAGAAGAATCAACCCAAAATTGTACCTAGTTTTATTGCGTAAACGATCCAAAAAAAGACGCGTGCCAAATTTGGACAACGTTGCCAAATTGATAAAGCGGTTGGCAAGGTTGCCGCTTGGCACAGTTCCAACCAAAAAAATATTAAAAATGACATTGATATATTAAATCCAACTGAAAATATGAGGCGTTATTGGGCAAGGCATGATTCGATTTACTCGTGGTCGAATCCAAAGCAGCGTTGGAACAAATTTCGACTAGACAAATCAAGTCAAATCCGTGCGTTTTGATGACAAGTCAAAGGAATATTAAAAATGCGTAACGAGTGTCATTTTTGTGTGTTGGGAAACGTGTCGTCCTTGGTTGTGTGTTCAAAATCGTACGAGCAGATGTTGGCATTAAAATGGAAAATTCAAAAATAAAAAAAAATGTCATGGTTTGAGCGTAATGCGTGCGTAATGCTTTTTGGAAACGGTGGATCTGCGCGTAAATTTGGTTGTTATTTGTATTTCTGGATGCTCGTTTGGAGTGTCTTACCGTGCACAGCCAGCGGCATCAAGTGCATCGCCAGGACGCACGCGAGTAGCGCTAGTCTCCCGCCTCTCTCCATCCTCCGTGCGAGTCAGCGAGGTGAACACAAATCCAGAAAAAAAGTGGTGCAAAAAAAACACGCCGATTCGCTGAGGTCGTCCAGCTGAAAGAACGAGCGCGGTAAGATTCGGTTCGGCGATGTCTAGACTCGAGCCAGCACGCGCGTCTCGTCCATGGCGGTGGGGTTTTAGGGGTCCATCGGCGTCGGGTGCAGCGGGGGTGAGGGGAGAGAGAGAGAGGTGCGGTGGTCGGTGGTGGTGTCGGTTGGTAGTCCTCGGTGCGGCGTCGGTCGGTGTCGTGCGGGCAGGGCGAGCGGACGGGAGAGGAGCGCGGTGCGTTAAGAGCGGAGCGGGCTTCTCCTCATCTGGGGCTGAGGAGCAGGCAGCGAGACGCACGGACCCCTCCCCCCGCCTCTGCCTCTCCAAACAGTCCCCCCCCTCTCCTCCCTCCCTCTCTCTCTCTCTCCCTCCATCCTTCAACTTTGAACGAGTCTCTTCGATTCGGTACATCGTGTTATAGGCCAATAGTGTAGTGCAAGGAATTAGTCAGTGTTGGGAGGGTGACTTTTAAAATGTATTCCCCTACAGATTACAGATTACATGTCCCAAAATGTAGTTTGTAATGTAATCCATTAAATTACTTAAAGTGAGTAACGTAATCTGAATACTTTGGATTACTTGATATTGTCATGCTTTTTTAAAACTACATGAATGTACCAACCACATCCTGAAAATTCTTGTTTGTTCTCTTCAAATTGTCTGTTGAGCCCAAGTCTCCATGAACAGACTTTTGTTCGATGTGGAGAAGCAAAGACGAGGAAATCTGAACATAAGATGTTTTGTCTGATAAAAGAGAATAAAAAACCCAGACTTTACTTAACCAGATTCAAAATATTATTGATAGAGAAATGATTTTTATATGAGATCACTGCTGCCTTAAAGTATGTCCACCTACTGGTATCATATTGTTTAGACCTGGTTTAGTTCTGGTTTAGTCCTGCTTTGGTCCTGGTTTTAGTCCTAGTTTAGTCCTGTTTTAGACCTGTTTTTTGTCCTGGTTTTAGTCTTAATTTTAGTTCTGGTTTAGTCCTGCTTTGGTCCTGGTTTTAGTCCTAGTTTAGTCTAGTTTTAGTCCTGGTTTAGTCCTGGTTTAGACCTAGTTTAGTCCTGGTTTTAGTCCTGGTTTAGTCCTGGTTTAGACCTAGTTTAGTCCTGGTTTTAGTCCTGGTTTAGTCCTGGTTTAGACCTAGTTTAGTCCTGGTTTTAGTCCTGGTTTAGTCCTGGTTAGTCTGGGTTTAGTCCTGGTTTAGACCTGTTTTTGTCCTGGTTTTAGTCCTGGTTTAGTCCTGGTTTAGACCTGTTTTTTGTCCTAGTTTTATTCCTGGTTTAGTCCTAATTTTAGTTCTGGTTTAGTCCTGCTTTGGTCCTGGTTTTAGTCCAAGTTTAGTCTAGGTTTAGTCCTGGTTTAGTCCTGGTTTAGTCCTGGTTTAGTCCTGGTTTAGTCCTGGTTTAGACCTGGTTTAGTCCTGGTTTTAGCCCTGGTTTAGTCTAGGTTTAGTCCTGGTTTAGACCTGGTTTAGTCCTGGTTTAGTTCTGGTTTTAGTCCTGTTTTAGCCCAAAATGTGAAAACAGGAAAACACCACCACGTAATCAATTTATTTCAACAAAGTAACTGTAATCCAATTACCACTCACTGAAACAGTAACTGTAACTGAGTACAGTTACTCATAAATTGTACTCTGATTACGTAACGCTGGTACATGTAATCTGTTACTCCCCAACACTGCAATTAGTCTACATTTCTTTGGCGTTTAAGTTTTAAAGGTGCATTGTGTAACTTTTCTGGTGGAGTGTCCGTCACCTGTTTCTATGAATGTCATTGTTTTGCCTTGAATGTTCCACAGTGTGACATTAAACAGCTCTACTTTACATTTATTCAGTTACAGGTGCTTTTATAGCTCAAAAGCATCTAGAGAAACAACATTCTGACTGAGCGGGGTCGCCTCTCCGCAGATCTGACCTGTAACTTGGTCCGGTTCGCTTTAAGATAGAAAGGTTTAATGCCATACGGTGAAACATTCCGGACAAAGCAAAAACATCTCCCTGGAGAAAAGCGTTTGACGGACCCTCGGAAAAGTCAGACAGATTTGGTTCGGTGTTCACCTGAGTCCGGACTGTTGTTGTGTCCTTGAGCAAGACAATTTACCCACTCGAGTCCAACTCCGGTCCTGTGAGTGGAAGAAGGTGGTTGTGGGTTTGACTCCTGGTCCGGCCTGTGGTGTTCTGTATTGAAGTTTCTGCCCAAACTCAGCTGTTCCTCAGTCTTTCTCTCTTCTCTTCTCTTCTCTTCTTTCTTTATCCCCCCTCTCTCCCTCCTTCTCTCTCTCTCTCCATCTTCCCCTCTTCCACTCTCCTCTTTCTCTCGTTCTATCTCCTTGTTTCTCTCCCTCCTTCTCTCTCTGTCTATCTCCCCCTGTTCCTCTCTCTTCTCTTTCTCTCTCGCCATCTCCCGTCTCTCTCTCTCTCCTTTTCTCTCTATCTCTCCTTCTTCCTCTCTCCTTGTCTCTCTGGCATCTCCTTGTTTCTCTCCCTCCTTCCCTCTCTGTCTATCCCCCTTTTCCTCTCTCTTCTCTCTTTGTCTCTTGCCATATACCTGTCTGTCTCTCTCTCTCCCTCCCTCCCTCTCTCTCTCTCCTCCTTCCTCTCCTTTGTCTCTCTCCATCTCCCCCTCTTCTTCTCTCTCTCCTTCCTTTTCTCTTTCTCCTTCTCCCCTCTTCTTCTCTCTTCCTCCTTTTCTCTCTCTCCTTCTCCCTTTCTCTCTCCCTCCTTCTCTCTCCTTCTGCCCCTCTTCCTCCCTCTTCTCTTTGTCTCTCGCCGTCTCCCCTCTCTTTCGTCCTCCTTCTCTCTCTCTCTTCATCTCTCTTCTCTCATTGTCTCTCTCTACCTCCCGTCTCCCTCTCCCTCCTTCTTTTGCTCTCTATCTCTCCCTCTTCCTCTCTCTTCTCTTTGTTCTCGCCATCTCTCTTTCTCTCTCCTTCCTTCTCTCTCTCCTTCCTCTCCTTTGTCTCTCTTCATCTCCCCCTCTTCTTCTCTCTCTCCCTCGCTCTCCCTCTCTTCTCTCTTTGTCTCTCTCCATCCCCCTGTCTCTCTCTCCCTGCTTCTCTCTCTCCATCTTCCCCTCTTACTCTTTTTTCTCTACTTGTCTCTCGGCATCTCCCTGTTTCTCTTCCTCCTTCTCTCTCTGTCTATCCCCCCCTTCCTCTCTCTTTTCTCTTTGTCTCTCTCCATCCCCTCTCTCGCACCCTCCTATTTCTCTCCATCTCCCTCTCTTCTCCTCCCTTCTCTCATTGTCTCTCTCCCCTCTCTCCCTCTTTTTCTCTCTCTCCTTCTCCCCATATTCATCTCTCTTCTCTTTGTCTCTTGCATCTACCTGTCTCTTTTCATCCTTCTCTCTCTCGCCTTCTCCTCCTTCCTCCCCTTACTTTGTCTCTCTCCATCTCCCTCCTCTCTCCCTCCTTCTCTCTCTCTCTCCATCTCCCCGTCTCCCTCTCTCTTTGTCTCTCTCTCCCCCTTCTTCCCACCCCATCCATCTTTCTCTCTCTCTCTCTCTCTCTCTTCATCTCTCTGTCTCTTACGGCCCCCTCCCCCTCTCTCAGTCTGTCCCACACTCTTCCGTTGGTCTCATTCATTCCTTCAGTGTGTGGTGTGAATAGCGGCTCGTTCTCTCTCAGCTCGGGGCCCGTGCGTCCGTCCCTCATTGGCTCCTGGGGGCCTCTGTTTCCTTTATGTTTCGCTCCCACTATTGAAGGCGTCAAAACAAGCTGCAGGGCCCAGAGCTGCAGACGCCTCATTCACACTGGACGCTCAGATGGACCAATGTGAGGACGACTGAGCTGTTTGTCACAAGTAAACATGTAACGATATCAAAATCCCTCGATACGATATTTTCACGATATGGGCCCAGTCAAGCAGAAGTAAACAGCAAGGCCAAAAATTCAAGTTAATGCATCTGATATAAAAATGTATTGAACAGATACATATGTACTCTAGTTTATGAAACTGTTGACCTTTTTTCTGTACCATTTTTGGTTCTAAAGTTCCATATGTTTTAAACAGACCATGTATGAAACATGGAACAAAAATTATTTCCCAAATTTCAAAGACCTGCAAATCATGTAAATAAATGGATGTATTTCATCATATCTTGTGTTATTCCATCTTTGAACTGTTGATGAAGGTTCATGATTTTTTATTTTTTTTAACTATTTAAAATGATAAAAATTTGCTTGGAAGGACTGACATATTTTATAGAAATAGTTTCCTTTCATTTTGAAGTAATATTAAAGTATTCAGAAGAAAAAAACTGACAAATGATGTAAAATCCTGCACCTTCTACTTGTTTGCACAATTTTCCCTCCGTTACTTTTCCCTCCGTTACCATGACCTTTCTTAATAAAAAATCTCATGACTCAAAAATAAGAGGTTTTTCAACCTAATCTTGTACCATATGGTAGAAAACTATATGAAGCAAATATTCAAACCAGTTTGTTAAGGATATGGAAGTGAGAACCAAGAGTTATCACTGTTTGGATTTATTGACCAAAAAGTGCTGCATATTTCATTCCCTCTGTTACTGACATGAGTTTATAAAAATTTTTTCAACAACTTGAAAGAATATCACAGGTTTAACTTTACTCTGTTGGAGTGTAACTCTTTCCTACATTCTGATACTTTACTTATTTCAATAGTCCCTCTAGTTTCTGAATAAGAGCTATTTGAATGTAAAAAATCTGCCCCTGTTTCCCTCCATTACCACTTGACCGGACCCATATGCATCTCACAGTTTGAGTAATTCAATATGTCAACGGGACAAAAGTTTATTTGCAAAGATGTTCATTCTGTCTTCTTCTGTACTTTAACTTCTTGGGTTCTTTTTAAAGACAGTGCAGTAAAGTGGATTTACCTTGTTGACATGTTTCGGCTGCTGCATCTTCAGATCTGTGTCGTATATCAGCTGTTGTTACTTCCTGTAGGCGTGGTCAGACCTGATGGACCCGGCAGGTCGCTCAGACTGACCACACCTCCCATCGCCCGATGTCCCAGGTGTGTGAAAGGATCTAGTGGTCCGAAACATGTCAACAAGGTAAATAAACTTTACTGTATTGTCTTTAAAAAGAACCCAAGAAGGTAAAAGTTTATTTGGTTGAATATGTGTCACGGTTCATCCAAGCTGCTTCTTCAGTTTTGGTCAGACGCTGGTGGACACTTCCTTATATCTGCCTAAAGAGAGGAGCTAACTACACTGAAACTACTCTGAAAATAACACCCTACTTGTTTACAGTTTCTGTTTGTTAGCTCGGCCTATTCATCTGTTCTGAGTGTGGGGTCTGATTAGCAGAATCATTCAGCTCCATAACCTGGACCTGACCTGGATATCAGTTGTTGTTTTCTGTTTGTTTTGATTTAAGGATGGAGTTACAGATGGGAGACAGATGATGTCTGAGTCCTCCATTTCTGTTCAAGAAAGGATTTTCTTTCTTAACAAAAATAGCCTCTTTAACTGAACTGAAGAAGCAACGTATTCAAGCAAAATAAACTTTTATCCAGCGGACAAATTGAATTTGTCCTTCTGCAATGGATTCTACCTGGACGACTGAAGGATTTTACACACATGTACTGGCATATTTTGTGGAGTCTTACAAAATTGTTAATACTTTTTTCTTTTAAAAGCCTGGGGGATGCCTTGAAAAGCCTTGCTGTTGAAAAGGTGCTGTTATAATATTAAGAATAAAAATTGAAAATGGCTTAATAACAGTTACTGAAATAAACTTGGTAATCCCAATAGAGATGGGTTAATGGTCAGATCTATGGAGAAGCAAGCCTGCACATGTTTAGAATTCATGTTTTTTAAGGTATTTTTATGCTATAAAACACCTGTAATTAAACAAATGCAAGGAAGATACAGTATGTTTAATATCCTACTGTGGAACATTCCAGGCAATGAAATAACATCTCCATGGAGACAAGCAAATACACAGCAAAAACTGGAGGGTTAAAATTTCAGGGTAAAATATTTCAGAGTTGTTTTTAACACAAAAAAGTGCTATTTGTAACTATTTGAAAAGTTAAATGGGGGTTGGAGTTGGGGATATTTGCCAGAGTTGATATGGTTGAAGTTAATAGTCACATTAAAAGTCAAATTCCCCTAGTGTTCATTCATCTTCCGTAGTGTTAATTCAGCTTCCCCAAGTGTTAATTCAACTTCCCCTAGTGTTAATTCAACTTCCCCTAGTGTTAATTAACTTCCGTCATGTTAATTCAACTTCCCTTAGTGTTCATTCAACTTCCCTTAGTGTTCATTCAACTTCCTTAGTGTTCATTCAACTTCCCTTAGTGTTCATTCAACTTCCCCTAGTGTTAATTCAACTTCCCCTAGTGTTAATTAACTTCCGTCATGTTAATTCAACTTCCTTAGTGTTAATTCAACTTCCCTTAGTGTTCATTCAACTTCCCTTAGTGTTCATTCAACTTCCCTTAGTGTTCATTCAACTTCCCTTAGTGTTCATTCAACTTCCCCTAGTGTTAATTCAACTTCCCTTAGTGTTCATTCAACATCTGTAGTGATAATTCAACTTCCCCTAGTGTTCATTCAACTTCCATAGTGTTAATTCAACTTCCCCTCGTGTTAATTCAACTTCCCTAGTGTTAATTCAACTTCCCCTAGTGTTAATTCAACTTCCCCTAGCGTTAATTCATCTTCCCCTAGTGTTAATTCATCTTCCCCTAGCGTTCATTCAACTTCCTCTTGTGTTCATTCACCTTACCCTCGTGTTCATTCAACTTCCTCTAGTGTTAATTCAACTTCCCCTAGTGTTAATTCAACTTCCCCTAGTGTTCATTCAACTTCTCTTAGTGTTAATTCAACTTCCCCTAGTGTTAATTCAACTTCCCCTAGTGTTCATTCAACTTCCTTAGTGTTCATTCAACTTCCCCTAGTGTTAATTCAACTTCCCCTAGTGTTAATTCAACTTCCCCTAGTGTTAATTCAACTTCCCTTAGTGTTCATTCAACATCTGTAGTGATAATTCAACTTCCCCTAGTGTTCATTCAACTTCCGTAGTGTTAATTCAACTTCCCTTAGTGATAATTCAACTTCCTCTAGTTTTCACTCAACTTCCGTAGTGTTAATTCAACTTCCCCTAGCATTCATTCAACTTCCTCTAGTGTTCATTCACCTTACCCTCGTGTTCATTCAACTTCCTCTAGTGTTAATTCAACTTCCCCTAGTGTTAATTCAACTTCCCCTAGTGTTCATTCAACCTCTTAGTGTTAATTCAACTTCCCCTAGTGTTAATTCAACTTCCCTTAGTGTTCATTCATCTTCCGTAGTGTTAATTTAACTTCCCCTAGTGTTAATTCAACTTCCGTAGTGTTCATTCACCTTACCCTAGTGTTCATTCAACTTCGCCTAGTGTTAATTCAACTTCCCCTAGTGTTCATTCATCTTCCATAGAGTTAATTTAACCTCCCCTAGTGTTAATTCAACTTCCCCTAGTGTTCATTCATCTTCCATAGAGTTAATTTAACCTCCCCTAGTGTTAATTCAACTTGCGTAGTGTTAATTCAACTTCCGTCATGTTAATTCAACTTCCCTTAGTGTTAATTCAACTTCCTCTAGTGTTAATTCAACTTCCCCTAGTGTTAATTCAACTTCCCCTAGTGTTCATTCATCTTCCATAGAGTTAATTTAACCTCCCCTAGTGTTAAATTCAAACTTCCCCTAGTGTTAATTCAACTTCCCCTAGTGTTAATTCAACTTCCCCTAGTGTTAATTCAACTTCCCCTAGTGTTCATTCATCTTCCATAGAGTTAATTTAACCTCCCCTAGTGTTAATTCAACTTCCCCTAGTGTTAATTCAACTTCCGTAGTGTTCATTCACCTTACCCTAGTGTTCATTCAACTTCCCCTAGTGTTCATTCATCTTCCATAGAGTTAATTTAACCTCCCCTAGTGTTAATTCAACTTCCCCTAGTGTTCATTCATCTTCCATCGAGTTAATTTAACCTCCCCTAGTGTTAATTCAACTTGCGTAGTGTTAATTCAACTTCCTCTAGTGTTAATTCAACTTCCCCTAGTGTTAATTCAACTTCCCCTAGTGTTCATTCATCTTCCATAGAGTTAATTTAACCTCCCCTAGTGTTAATTCAACTTCCCCTAGTGTTAATTCAACTTCCCCTAGTGTTAATTCAACTTCCCCTAGTGTTAATTCAACTTCCCCTAGTGTTCATTCATCTTCCATCGAGTTAATTTAACCTCCCCTAGTGTTAATTCAACTTGCGTAGTGTTAATTCAACTTCCTCTAGTGTTAATTCAACTTCCTCTAGTGTTCATTCAACTTCCCTTAGTGTTAATTTGGCACCTCCCACCCACCACTTCAAACTCCTGCAACTGAAAAGCAGTTTGAACCAGTTTTGTTCATAATGTCATCTTAAATTAATTGAAATAAAGTGTAAAAATAAAACACCTCTGTGTGATGTTTAGCTAAATCAGGATAACCCTACAAAGTGTCATCCGTTTACTCTCGAAACATTAATATAACTCTTGATTTCGGGGTTAAACGGGAACTTTGGTCCAGTGTTGCTTAATTAACATTTCCAAACATGTTAAATTAACTCTAGAACAGATTGGACTCATAAAAACCCTGAGAAAATGTTCAAATTTAATTCAAATTTTAGCACTTTTTTCTGTGTAGAAGAGCCTCCAGCTTAGAAGTTACACAGTGCACCTTCAAGTAGAACAGAAAAAAAATATATATAGGGAATATATTATAATAACAAAGAGCCAAAATATAAATGGCAATAAAAATTCAAAATAAGACGCAAAAAGAAGCAAAAAGTCTGTTCTGAAAAGCGTGAGGTCACCAAAAGTGCTGTGTGCATGTCAGGGTCAACGGAGAGGGCTGCACCAATCTGTATTATTGTTTTACTGACCCCTGAACATTTACATATGACCCTAAAGTTCCCCGTATAAATCCAAGTTACAAAAATACAAATAAAACTATAATAAACTCATAAAAGAAAAGTTTGTTTGGCCGCTGATCCAACCTGAAACCTTCCTAACGTGGCAGAAGTAAAAAGAAGAATGACTTCAATGATTTCACGTTCAGTTTAAATCAGTCCATTTCCCGGACATGGGCGTGGACGGGGTGACACACGGGGCAGAAAACAAAAGGGGCGGAGGCAAGAGGGGTGGGGGGGGGTCACAGGAGGGCGGTGTGTGTGTGTGTGTGTGTGTGTGCGGAGGAGGGAGGGCACAAACAGAACAGGAGGGGTAGATCGTGTGATGAATGCCCCTGGAGAAAAAGGTGAATACAAGGCAACATAGAGAGAGGGAGAGAAAAGAGAGGGGAGAGAAGGAGGGGTGAGGAGAAAGAGTGGGTAGAGGAGAGAGTGAGTTAGAGAGATAGAGAGAGAGAGAGAGAGAGAGAGAGGATGGGGGAGAGTAAGAGAGGGTGAGGTAGAGAAAGAGAGGGTGAGATGAAGAGAGAGAGAGAGAGAGAGAGGGAGGGAGGGATAGAGGAGAGAAAGGGTGGGGGAGAGAAAGCGAGGGTGAGGTAAAGAGAGAGAGAGAGGGTTGGGGGGGAGAGAGAAAGGGTGAGGGAGAGAAAGAGAGAGGATGAGGTAGAGAAAGAGAGAGGGAGGGAGGGTGGGGGAGAGAAAGAGAGGTTAGGTAGAGAGAGAGAGAGGGGGGGAGGGGGAGAGAAAGAGAGGGTGAAGTGGAGAGAGAGGGGGGAGGGAGGGAGAGGTAGAGGAGAGAAAGAGAGAGAAAGGGTGGGGAGAGAGAAAGTGAGGGTGAGGTAAAGAGAGAGAGAGAGGGTGGGGGGAGAAAGAGAGGGTGAGGGAGAGAGAGAGAGAGAGAGAGAGAAAGGGTGAGGGAGAGAAAGAGAGAGGGAGGGAAGGTGAGAGAAAGAGAGTGTGAGGTGGAGGGAGGGAAGGAAGAGGTAGAGGAGAGAAAGAGAGAGAAAGGGTGGGAGAGAGAAAGTGAGGGTGAGGTAGAGAGAGAGTGAGAGAGAGAGAGAGGGGAGGGAGAGGTAGAGGAGAGAAAGAGAGGGTGAGGTAGAGGTAGAGAGAGAGGGGGGGATGGGGGAGAGAAAGAGAGGGTGAGGTAGAGAGTGAGAGAGGGTAGAGCACAGAAAGAGAGGTTGAGGTAGAGAGAGGAAGGGAAGGAGGGGTAGAGGAGAGAAAGAGATGGTGAGGGAGGGAAAGAGAGGGTGAGGTAGAGAGAGAAAGAAAGGGTGGGGGAGAGAGAGATTGGGGAAGAAGGTCTGAGATGGGGAGGAAGAAAATGGGGGAGACACAAGAGAGAAGAAAGGATGGATTTGGGAGGGATGAAAGAAGACATGAATGAGTGGTTAGAGGAGAGACAGAGTGGTGTCAGATAGATAGAGAGAAAGAAAGCGATGAGGATGGGATGAGGGAGATAAGGGAGAAAGAGGAGAGAGAAAGGGTGAGGGAGAAACAGGAGGGGGGGGTGTGTGGAGAGAGAGAAGAGAAAGAATACAGGAGAAAGGGAGGAGGATGCAGGTGAGAGAGAAAGATTAGATAGAGAGATTACGGAAATAGAGGGAGACACACAAGAGAACAAAAGAGTGATATATACGAGGGGTTAGAGAAGAGAGAGACAGAGGGAGGAAGCAGAAGAGAGGGATGAGACAGAGGTAGAGAGCGGGTCTGCATGTGTGTAACAGTTGTCGTTTATTTAGAATCCAATACAAAATTCAGATGTGGCATAAGACGCTCGGTGGAGTGTGAAAAGTAGGTCACGGGGACAGTCTGGATTCAGTGTGAGCTTTAGACACCATCGAGTCTTTGTTACGAGACACGCTTAAAGGTCCTAGATCACGCCAAACTGACTCTTGTGAGATTTAAAGGTGTGTCTGTTTCCATGGAGACAAGTAACATGCCAATTTACAGGTCGGATTTGAGGAGAGGTGGGCCCTTACTAACCAGGCTGGTGCCACTCTCCAGCGACTAGGTCAGGAATCAGAATACACTAGACAGTTTACAAGAACCCCGGACATTGTAGACCACGCAGCAGCCAATCAGTGAGTGCGTATACATGCATCAGTATCCCGGTTATGATCGGGTTTTTTGAGTATCCCGGTTTCTTCATGGTGCATATATACGCAGTAACCCGGTATCAGTATCCTGGTTATGGCAGTATCCCAGTTATTAGAAACCAGGATACTGTAGCTGGTATATTCCGATAGTAACCGGGATACTGGTGCATATATACGCAGTATCCTGGTTACTGCAACATAAAGTTGAGTGCACATGCGTCCAAAAGACAAACACTTTCCAGTCTTTTCATCACAACAGTAGCGACATAAATAAAGTGACCAACGTAAATAAAGTGACCGTACATGAGTGAAATGAGTGTAAAATAAAGAGCTGTGCTAAACCTGCACACGTACAAACTGCACTCGTATGACCTGCATTCGTGTGATCGCTGAAAAGCTAAAACATGAACTATCTCCTATACTGTATACGCACAGAACACACTTACGGCACAAGGAGCGAGCTGTTTTTATCGCCGCTAACAGTTTATGCAAATTATCCAAGGGGTCTTAAGTTTCGTTTCTGTAAAACGTAAACAAAGCTGAATTATATGATCAAACGGGGTGATGTGGCTCTATAGTGGTTATGGTTTATATGTTGTAAAGTTGAGTTGATTTATGCAGAAGGTTTAATGTAAGTAAGTCTTTATTTATATAGCGCTTTCACAGACATTTTCTGTCCCCCAAAGACGCTTTACACAGCATTATTCAGCATTATTCATTCAGCATTCATTCACTCTATACCCTGGTGGTGGTAAGCAACTATTGTAGCCACAGCTGCCCTGGGGCACACTGACAGAGGCACAGCTGCCATGCCACTCGGCACCATCAGTCCCTCCGACCACCACTATCACTCATACACACACACACACACACACACCACTTTCATACTAGGCAATGTGGGTGAAGTGTCTTGCCTAAGGACACAATGATTGAATTGATTGAATTTTAACTGACCTTGACTATCAACTGTTTTATGGAGACCTGGAGCATGTTTTGGGTTGATGGGGGAAACCGGAGCACCCAGAGGAAACCCATCCAGACATGGGGAGAAACATGCAAACTCCACACAGAAAGGCCCAGGCGACCCGGGGATCAAACCCAGAACCTTCTTGCTGTGAGGCATGAGTGCTAGCCACTCAGTCACCGTGCCGCCAATGTGGGATTTAATTGTGGGATATCTCGTAGCTCCTCACCGCTGGTTAAACCTCCCGAGCTTCCTATGCTAAAGGAGCTCACGGTTTGTATTTTTCTTGGTTTATTAAATTGAATTAAGTTAATTTTTGCACTTGCGCATTTGTAAGATTATGTCAAGAAACCGGGATACTCCATTTGATCATGTATACGTGAATATGAGTATCCCGGTTTCTCAGTGCGCATGTATACGCAGTAACCTGAATACTGACATAACCGGGATATGGCTAATAACCGGGATACTGATGTACATGTAACACACTCAGTGAAGAGCTGTGAAGACATGACGTCAAACTCACCGTGCCTGTCTGGGTCCCTTTTGTGGTACAGAACAACAGTAAACTAAGAGGTTGAGATGGATGTAGAGACAGACATTCTGTGTTGGCAACGATTCCCGAGATCGAGGATTTAAAGCTGGAATAAAAAGAATGTTTGGTGAATTTTATCAAGGGGAGAGACGTTATTGCTCTTCTTCCTACGGGATTTGGTGCATTACATACGTCACGACCAAATAGCAGCGATTGGTTAAATAAAAACGTACCCACCTATCATCAAGCGAAAGAATCCTAATGCTGCGAGGTCAGACAGTTTCTACAAAGTGAAACTGGCTAATGAATCAGGCTACACTTATAATTAAACAATAAGCAAGTTTAATACCCTAATCTCCATCATAGACTGTATATATAAATGGACATATTTAACCCTCCAGCCACCGCTTTCCAAATCGGAAGTTCGCATTTGGGGGCTCTGGATCATACTGACCCTGGCTCCCATTGATTTACATTAGAATATTGTCACCCCTCTCTCTGTAACTGCCGCTGTTCGTATTAACCCACTCTGATCCTGGTGTTTTTTTTGTTTTTTTCTTTATTTTGTCCATCAAAAAATCTATTCCTAATATACAGCCTGGCTGCGGCCGCCAGCACTGTGAGCTTCATTTGAGTGGAGCTAAATGCTGTGGATGACGTCACACTCGCTTAAGCCCGGTGTACACTGTTGCGATTTTTGGCCCTTTTTGAGACGATTTTTCACTTGTGTGACTGTTTTTTAGCTTGATTCAACAGCCGATTTTACTTTGTTTCATTTCGTACAAACCTCCTGACCTCGCAGTTTTAGAATTCGTTCACTCGACGGTAGGCGGCTACTTTTCAAAATTTAACCAATCACTGCTATTTGGTCGTGATGTATGTAATGTGCTGCTAACGGGGCTAACTGGTATATTAAGCTTTTCCCAAATCCCACAGGAAGAAGGGCAATACCATCTTTCCCCTTGATGAAATTCACCAAACATTCTCTTTACTCCGGCTTTAAAACCTCGAACTCGGGAATCGTTGACAACACTGAATATATGGCTCTTCGCTGATTGGCTGGTGCCCAAACTTGCTCTGCCAGGGTTTTTGCGAACCGTCTATTATATTTTGATTAATGACCTAGTCGCTGGAGAGAAATTAAAAGTGAGCGGCGGCACCCTGGGTAACTGTTTTTAGGATCAGACAGAGTTTTGGCCTAATTGTTTGTTATGCGTCATGTAGTAAACATGGAGTAATGACAACTGATTAATACCTCACGACCAACTCTCGATCTGCAATTGTAGGTCACAAGAATATCAGACCTGTTTAAAATCCAGTCGCCTCTCATGAGGGTTTTGCACTGTTGAAGTACTTCTACGAGCTGTGAACCTTTAAACCCTGTGATTTGGTTGTACAGTTTGAGCTGGGGCTGAGCGAAATGATCAAAAAATGTCGCACAGTGAATGTCTGACATTAGTCCACTTCTTTATACAGTCTACGATCGACATGGACACAACCAGGTGCTGGACTGGTACCAGAAAAGTTACATACTCCACCTTTTAGAATGTTGTTACTTCATTAAAAACAGACCTGCAGTTGTGTTTTGTTTCATTCACACATGTTTGAGTAATCTTTAATGATTAGTCTGTCTACATCTCCAAAGCTCAAAATGCTCCACTTTGTGATGTCATGAAGCTGTAGTTTTCAAGTGAACATCTGCTTTTACTTTTAGTTCAGTAGAGATTGACTGAGATTCATTAGATGATTCTAGTGAAAGTGTATGGAGTTTAAAACCACAGTGGAGCACTTTATGTGTTACTGCATGACATCACAAGTTGGAACAAAGTGTTTTTAAATCTGTGTATCATTCGTTCATTCTTTTTTCAATATAAAACCAAAAATAAGAAAACGAAAAAACAACTGTTCTCTTCATTATTTGTCTCCAAAACCAAAATGAAAAAAACAGATAACGATTCATTTTTTCAGTTTTTGATACTGTGTTTAAATGAAGAATGGAAAAAATGGATAACGGCCGTTTCCCGTTTACGTGACTTCTGTGACTGCGATGCCGGACTTCTGCACCGCATACGGACTGAACCACGACCGATCCAGATCCAGGACCAGAGCAGAACCAGACCGGGACTGAGACCAAGACCAGACCGGGACCAAGACTGAGACCAGGCCGGGACCAGGCCATGACCAGGCCAGGACCAGACTGGGCCCAGACCGTGACCAGAACGGGACTGAGACCGGACTGAGACCGAGACCAGGCCGGGACCAGACCGGGACCAGACCGGAGGCTCAGAGTCCAGGGCAGGGCCGGAGCTTGAAGCTGAGGCTCAGGCCCTGCGGAGACTCGGAGTCAAAGCGTGAAGTCCACTCTGGTCTCGCTCTGGTCCCGCTTTGGTCCCAGTCTGGTTCCGGTCTGGTCCCGGACCTGGATCAGCCCTGGTTCTGTCCGTATGCGGTGCAGAAGTCCAGCATCGCAGTCACGGAAGTCACGTAAACGGGAACGGCCATTATCCGTTTTTTCCATTCTTCATTTAAACACAAAATTGAAAACTGAAAAAACAAATCCTTATCCGTTTTTTCATTTTGGTTTTGGAGACAAATAATGAAGAAAATTGTTGTTTTTTTCATTTTCTTATTTTTGGTTTTATATTGAAAAAGGAATAAACGAATGATACATGGATTTTTTTTAGTATCTAGGGTGTGTGTTAAACATGTGTGAATGAAACAAAACACAACTCCAGGTCTGTTTGTGATGAGGAAACATAATAATAACAGAAAATCTTGTTTTACAGGACGTACATTCACTGCTGATTCGTTTCTATATAGTGAAATAGAGTTTGATGTTATGAATGCTTGTTTGCTCCTGTGCGCTCTGCTCCTCATAACAGAGCTAACAGCCGGTGTGCTCTGGAGTCATACGTGACCCATATTTCCTGCATGAAAACTCTGGTCAGTCCATTCTGTTGTGATCGTGATAATGAGAGCGCTGCCTCCGAGTATCAACACATACGTCAAGAAAACTGAAAAACAGTTATCCGTTTTTTCCTATATTACGCAAAATGTACTCTTGTGAGCTTCAAGTCGTGTTAGAATGTTGTTACCTCATCACACACACAGTTATGTTTTGTTTCATTCACACGTTTTCTTTTTTATTAGACTATTCACATCTCCAAAGTTCAAAATGCTCTGTTCCATATTTTGATGTAATGAAGTCAAGTTAACAGCTACCTTTTACTTTTACTTCAGTAGATATTGAGCAAGATTCAGTAAATGACTCAAGTGAAGATGTATGGAGTTTAAAAACACAGTGGAGCACATCCTGTATTACCACATGACAGCGCTGTCCTACAAAGACAAAAGGGCTTAACTCTCCAGAGTGTGAAACTGCAAAAAATTACTTCAAAGTTTCTGTTTTGTCCAGATAAAAGTATAATAGGCAGAGCTCCCAAAATTTGACAACTATTTTCTATAATGAAGAAATATTTGTATGTGAAAAATATTGAGCTCAAAATTGACCCTTATTTGTCAGTTCCTGTTCTCTGCCTTTGTATCCTGAGACAAAAATAAGGAGTCGTGTAAAGACAAAAGACAGAAATGGACTCATTATTTTCTTGATTTTGCGTAGACTTCCATCCATTATAAGAAAAACACCTCACCAACTTCGAGTCATCATTGTGTTTGTTTGAAATGATGTAGAAGAGCTTTGGATTTCCTGTGAAGTTCTGATCAGGATCATGCGGCGACACTTACACAGATAAACAGTTTGACACAAAAGTGACTTTGCAGTATAATATGTACAGTATGAATAAATATACCAAATACTTTCACTTTAAAGATCATTTAAGTATAATAGATGCATCAAGAATTTCAGACTTCCGGTCATTGCGCAGTTCATACTGGGAAGGATTTTCCTAAAAAGTGAGCATCAAACCTCCTTGTTTGTTTTCCCAGTGGGATGCGTCTACTGACAAAGCTGATCTTTTCTAGTCTTTTGAACCATATCACTTTTGTTTCTGGTTCTGATATTGTCATATTTTAGTTTTGGGATTCGGACATTGTAATTGTTGGTGTGTGATGTGTGTGACTGTTGTTTGTTTGTGTGGTTGTCCATGGATCCTAACACGGAAAAGCTGCTCGGAAAATCCATCCAGATATTTGTTTGCAAACTCCATAAATACAAAAGGGAATCAGATGTGTGTGACTCAAACAATTCTGTTGAAACTGTTCCAACTGTTTCTCTTCCCAACGAATCCAACTTTTGAATCCCAAAAAAATTGAAAAAAAAAAAAAAAAAAGACGCATCTCACTTGGAAAACAAACATGGCGGTTTGATGCTCACTTTTTTGGAAAGTC
Organism: Boleophthalmus pectinirostris; assembly: GCF_026225935.1. Taxonomy (NCBI): domain Eukaryota; kingdom Metazoa; phylum Chordata; class Actinopteri; order Gobiiformes; family Gobiidae; genus Boleophthalmus; species Boleophthalmus pectinirostris. The sequence goes on along the minus strand of NW_026571447.1, from coordinate 5,837,620 downwards.
CTTTCCAGTATACATTGCGCATGACCAGAAGTCAGAGATTCTTGACGCATCTATTGAAAACAAAGATATTTATTTGATGTTATAAGACCCACAAACAAAACATACACTGTTACTGCCTTTTGTCTTTGCACGACTCCTTATTTTTGTCTCCTGATACAAAGGCAGAGAACAAGAACTGACAAATAAAGGTCAGAGGTCAATTTTGAGCTCAATATTTTTCAGGATATTTATTCACATGATAAAGGAGGTCTCAAATACAAACAAAATGACATGAACTCAGTTTTGACCAAACAGGATTATGGCGTTTTGCCTTTGTAGGGCAGAGCGGTGATAGTGTTTTCAGTTTGAGAGAAGAACTCAGCCTAAATATGCAAGTTTGTGTGAATCAGTGGTGCTCAATATGTCGATCGCGATCTACCAGTCGATCGCCAAGGTCGTGTGGGTAGATCGCCGTGTCTCGTCTCGGACTGTGTTTGGACTCGGTCTTGTCTCTCACTCAAGCTCTGACACTCAACAAGTGTGATCATATTTCATTACGGCCGCTGCTGTTGGTAATAAACTTGTAGCGGGTGCAGGAGCGTGTGGGGCGTCTCAGTGCAGCCTGTGCGCTCATTTGAAACCCGCAGAGACTCTACAGCACATCACAAACACACACGCTCCCTATGCACGGCTCGTCTGCAACAGCGTGTGCCCTCGTGTACCAGCGTGCATCACAGGGCAGGTTCAACTTCCTAAACATCCTACCTGTCCATCTGCCTCACGTCAGCACGCCGCCCCTCGCCTTTTCACGCTCTCGCTCCTTCCTGCGTACAGCGAACACAAGCCCCTCCCACAGTGCGGCTGATTAGAAGAGCAAGACCAAACGTGAAGCAAAAACCAGTCTAAATTTGTGTTCCAGTGTTGGCACAAAGCAGGTCTACAGCATAGAGCGGATCTACAGAACAGACCTACTGCCACATTTGGCTGAAGTTTGTCTAACAAAAGTGCACAAATGCATCTGTGTTTGTCACGATGTGCGTTTGGTTTGGTAAACGTGCAGAGGCTGGTAAATATCACTGCAAAACCAGAAAAGAATGCAACTCCAGTTTGGAACTTTAAAAAACAGGTTTAAAAATCTTCTTCACTTTTTTCACAGTTTTGTGTAAAGTGCCAGAGGAAGTTCTCTTAAAGAAGAGGTTCTCAAACTGTGGGGGAGGGTCCAAAAAAGGGGCACAGAGTGTTTCAGTGCAGTTTGTTTGGCTTTGTATTAGGTAGATCATTTTGACTTGGTCATTTTGTAAGTAGCTCACATGCTGAAAAAGTGTGAACACCCCAGTGTGAATGAAACAAAACACAACTCCAGGTCTGTTTGTGTTTTATGAGGAAACAACATAATAACATAAATCAGAAAATTGTGTAATACGGGTGCTTTAAATCTTTTTTTTTCAGAATGTTACAATGTCCAGTTTACTAGTACATTACACACAGAGGCGTTCAACTGCATGGAGTAAGAAACACCTAGAAACATATTAGTGTATTAGTAATAATTCATATTTAATTTTTCACTATGGATGAGTCCTGACTTCATACTCATCTTGGGAAGTGTCATCAGGAAGTGCGCTCTGCTGTATTTGGTAAACAGAGCAAAACTAACCTGTTCAGTTTCATAACATCAGCCCGCGGTCCAACATTCAGACTGAACTGGACCCAGCCCAGACCTCCACAATGGCCCATTCAGCCACAACACAAGCTCGCTACGTCTCCCGCCTCTTCCTAGTCTGCAGTTTGACAAGACCCATTCAGAAACACTGGCTCAGGATGAAGAGGAGCAGCAGGTCTACTCCGAGCTCTCAACGTTTGTGTGAGGGAGAGTGAGTGAATAATCAGGGAGAGAGAGAAAAATTAGGAGAGGGAGAATAGAAGAGAGAAATAAGAACGGAAGAAATGAATATCAAATAATGAATTTTTCTCTTTGTTTATTTTGTGATGTCTGAGCTGCTGTGTCCAAATAATTCCCCTTGTGGATCAATAAAGTCTAAATCTAACTCTAAGAATGATTTGGAAAGCATGGAAATAATCAAAGTTTTCACGCAGGGATCTTTTTCCGTTTTTGGCACTTTTTTAGCACTAGTCCTTATTTTATTTAAAAAGAGGAACTAGGAACTGGGCCACACGAGCTGGGTTCATTTTTGCACTTGCGCATTTGCAGTGTTGGGGAGTAACAGATTACATGTACCGAAGTTACGTAATCAGAGTACAAATTATGAGTAACTGTATTCAGTAACTGTTACTGTTTCAGTGAGTGGTAATTGGATTACAGTTACTTTGTTGAAGTAAATGGATTACACGGTGGTATTTTCCTGTTATCACATTTTGGGCTAAACCAGGATTAAAACCAGGACTAAAACCAGGATTAAAACCAGGACTAAAACCAGGATTAAAACCAGGACTAAAACCAGGATTAAAACCAGGACTAAACCAGAACTAAAACCATGTCTAAACCAGAACTAAACCAGGACTAAATCAGGTCTAAACCAGGAATAAACCAGGACTAAATCAAGTCTAAACCAGGACTAAACCAGGACTAAAACCAGGATTAAAACCAGGACTAAACCAGAACTAAACCAGAACTAAAACCATGTCTAAACCAGAACTAAACCAGGACTAAATCAGGTCTAAACCAGGAATAAACCAGGACTAAATCAAGTCTAAACCAGGAATAAACCAGGACTAAAACCAGGATTGAACCAGGAACTAAACCAGAACTAAAACCATGTCTAAACCAGAACTAAACCAGAACTAAACCAGGACTAAAACCAAGATTAAAACCAGGACTAAACCAGAACTAAACCAGAACTAAAACCATGTCTAAACCAGAACTAAACCAGGACTAAATCAGGTCTAAACCAGGAATAAACCAGGACTAAAACCAGGATTAAAACCAGGACTAAACCAGAACTAAACCAGAACTAAACCAGGTCTAAACCAGGTCTTAAACTAGGACTAAAACCAGGTCTAAACAGTATGAGACCTAACAGTAGGGTGGACATATAAGTTTCTCATTTCGCTTATAAAAATCATTTCTCTATCAATAATATTTTTAATTTGGTTAAGGAAAGACTGGACTTTTTATTTTCTTTCTCTTTATTTTTCAGTTTTATTATCTTCTACAGCAAACAAAAGTCAGTTCGTGGAGACTTGGGCTCAACAGCCAGTTTGAGGAGAACAAACAAGAATTTTCAGGATGTGGTTGATACATTCATGTCGTTTTAAAAAGCATGACAATATCAAGTAATCCAAAGTATTCAGATTACGTTACTCACTTTAAGTCATTTAATGGATTACGTTACAAACTACATTTTGGTGTATGTAATCTGTAATCTGTAGGGGAATACATTTTAAAAGTCACCTTCCCAACACTGTGCATTTGTAAGATTATGTCAAGAAAGGGTTACTCTATTTGATCATGTATACGCAGTATCCCGTATACTACCATAACCGGGATATAGCTAATAACCGGGATACTGATGTGCATGTATACAAACTCAGTGTGTCTCAATCAGACGCACTAACTTCTGGAACATTCTCCCGTTATCAATAAGACTACGTTCAGACTGCAGGGCTTAATGCTCAATTCCGATTTTTTTGTGAAATCGATGTTTTTGGTCGTTCACATTTCCAATTAAATGCGACTTGTATGTGAACTACAGTGTGAACATTAAACGGCCCAAAAGTGTCCTGCATGTGCACTGGAGACACGATGACGTCAACCGCAGCGAGCGTCTCTGTGTTTACGGAAGTTGTCCAAACATGGACGCGAGCATTGAGAACCTGGAGATTTTAAAGTTCCTCTCGTACCGGAGCCAGAACATGAACAACTTACTTGTTTTAAGGAGGAGATTGAGAAGGAGAAGGACGAGGTTTTGTGGGACAGCAGCAGCGACGTCCATTGAAAGGAACGTGTGGATGTGGAGACGTAGCCAAGAGTGGTGAGTGGTGATGTGCTTCACTTCAGTGACACGGAGTTCATTAATAATTTTTGCCAACTTCAGCGCAGAATAGTGACGTTTGTGTCTTGTTGATAACGTGTAGGTGGATGAATGCACTTTGGCCGTTCAGACTGAAGTCCCATATCAAAAGATCAGATATGTATCGGTTTCAGGAGCACATATCCAAGGCTGCGTTCAGACTGCAGCCTGAAGTGACCCAAATCCGATTTTTTGGCCCCTATGTGACCTGTTTCTGATCTTTTAATGACAGTCTGAACGCAGCTTTAGAGACTCCGACACTGGACACTTTCAAATCCCACTTGAAACAGCGGCTAAAGGAAAACCAGACTTGTGGACACTTTTAGTTTAGAACTGTCGCTTATTATTGTTTTTTCTGTTAAATTTGTGGTGTTACCTGTCGAGGGATTACAAATGGAAATGAGCATTCTTGCTGTAATCTGACATATTTCCACTGCAGTGTTGTAGATGTTCATTAATATGCACTGTCCCTTTAAATAAATAATCTGATTTATGCATTTATTTGTTATACTTTGGTGTTTTAGTTCTCAAGATAATTAATCCAATCATTAAAGATCCTATATTACGCAAATTACAGCTATCTTCAGGTTTGAAATCATCCAAATGATTCTAGTAATGGTGTATGGAGTTTAAAAACATAGTGGAGCACTTCCTGTATTACCACGTCACATCACAATGAGGAAAAGAATTGAGAGAAGAACAATGCAGGATTTGTGTGTTCAAAATGAGTGAATGAAACAAAACTAAACACAGGTCCAGGTCTGTTTTTGATGAGGAAACAACATATTTATTTATTTTTTTTCCTGAGAGTTTTATATTTGATTATTAGGATAATCTCATATTATACAAAATGTGCTCTATGGAAACACGTGCCTAAAGCCCATTGATGGAGCTCGTTTTTTTTAAATTTATTAATACTTCCCAGATACAAACGAAAAGGCACCATACAAAAATCACATCTAAACCTAGTAAGAAAAACAAAAACAAAACAAAAAACACAAAAACAAATAGCAGTTGTGAAGAAAAATGTAAACAAGAATTCATTTACGAACGAGCCATGGGGGCGAATTCTAAATCATGTAATCAAAGGAACAAACTGGCATCATTTAAAAAAGATACAAGAAACCCGGCTTCTCTTTTTTCAATCAGGTTCAATGAGTCAACAAAAATTCTTAGGTCATTACTAAAGTACGTTATATTTGGTTTTACCTTAAAACACAGGTGTCAAACATAAGGCCCGGGGGCCAGATCCGGCCCTCCAAGACCTTTAATGTGGCCCTTGGGTGATTTTCTACTAAAATATTTTAATAATATTTTCTATTAAAATATTGGTAATTTTCTGCGGTGCTGAGCATAGCAGTGTCTCCAGCGTCTCTGTACGTGGCCCCTCCCACCAGAGCAGCACAAATGAAGACTTGTCTCTTTCCAAACGCTCTTAAAGGACGATCGTTTTGACTGTTGACCGTGACACCCTCATCAGAAAAATGTCCAACATGAGAAAAGTGGAGCCGAGTGCAGAATTTTCCAAGAAAAATTGACTTATTTTTGTTTGCAGACAAGTTAATGTTAAAACATTGTGTTGAAATTGAATTTTTCTTAAAGTTTCAGGTTGTTCATAATATTATAATATTATAATAAGAAAGAGTTCATCAATTAAAAAAGATTTCTGTAATAGATTTGTGTTTCTCTGCACAAATATTTGAAATTATTGTTATTTTTGGGGTTTATATGTCATGAGTTTTCTGATCCGGCCCCTTTGGGATCAAAGTAGGTTGGATACGGCCCCTGGACCAAAATGAGTTTGACACCCCTGCCTTAAAACATCGACATTTGTGAATAAAAAATTTACCTAAGATTAATAAATTATTAATTCCAAACTCCTTCCTTTTATCTTCTCTTAATACACCAAATTTAATGTATTTTATTGTTAGGGAGGCAAATTTAATTCCCCTGGACTGAAGCAACAAATGAAAATCAAACCAAGGAAACAACATAATAACATAGATCAGAAAACAGTGTGCTATGGGCTCTTCCGTCAGTGCTAGTGCAGCCTGTGCAGCTCAGTGAAGGGACCTCCGGAGGTTCTGAGCTTCACATGAGGAGCAGGACGTAGGAGGGTGGGGTTTGAGCGGGGTGTCTGCAGCTCTGAGACCCTGTGGAGCTCCAGCGTTGGCCTACTTTCACCTCCTCCATTTTTCATGAGCTCCCACCCCACACACCAGCTTCACCGCCCTATTACACATGATAATTACTCCACACACTTCAATACACCAAAGATGGAACCATTATTTTCGGGGTCAGTATTTATCGTGTGAACATTTCCTTTGCGTCAGTGGAGGAGTTTTTGCTCTTTTTCTGTTAGATTTGAGCTGAACTGGGTTGATTAAATGACTTCTATGATTTAGATGTATCCTAACTACTAATATAAGTACTTCATTCTGCGATTTTTATTTTTATTTTTTGTGCAATTTTTCTTTGACTGTATTGTACATTTAGAATAATTTTCCTGCCTATAGAATCCATGTATTATTTGTTCATTCGTTTTTCAAAATAAAACCAAAAATAAGAAAAAAAAAATATATATATATATATTCATTATTTGTCTTCAAAACCAAAATGAAAAAAAAAAAAATTATACAAATAAAAATTGTTTTTTTAGTTTTCTATTTTGTGTTTAAATAAATAAAACATAACAGCCTTTTCTCGTTTCCGTGACTTAAACTGCAATGCCCGAGTTTTGTGCCACATATGGACTGAACCAGGACTAAAACAAGACTAAACCAGGTCTAAACCAGGTCTAAACTAGGATTAAACCAGGTCTAAACCAGGACTGAACCAGGATTGAACCAGGTCTAAACCAGGTCTGAACCAGGTCTAAACCAGGACTGAACCAGGACTGAACCAGGACTAAACTGGTCTCAGTCCAGTCCAGTCCCCATCTCAGTCCCACTCTGGTCCTGGTCTAAGTCCCGGTCTGGTCCCTGTTTCAGTCTCAGTCCCAGTCTGATCCTGGTCTTAGTCCTGATCTGGTCCCGGTCTCAGTCCTGGTCTCAGTCCTGGTCTCAGTCCTGGTCTGATCCTGGTCTTAGTCCTGGTCCAGTCCTGGTCTCAGTCCTGATCACAGTCTACGCAGGCGCACCTCCAGACCCGTCCCAACACTCAGTCCTAGTTCAGTCCTGGTTCAGTCCTGGTTCAGTCCTAGTTCAGTCCTGGTTCAGTCCTGGTTTAGTCCTGGTTCAGTCCTGGTTCAGTCCTGGTTTAGTCCTGGTTCAGTCCTGGTTCAGTCCGGCATCGCAGTTTAAATCACTGAAACGGGAAACGGCTGTTATCTGTTTTTTCCATTATTCATTTAAACACAAAATTGAAAACTGATTTTGGTTTTATTTTGAAAAACAAATGAACGAATGATACGCGGATTGAGACAATGCCGGTACTACGCAGTGATCCATCTACCCGTCTAACATCTTCCCATCATTTTCCATTTCAGATTTTGCATATGAAGAGAGTGATGTCATACTTTGAGAGAGGGAGAGAGAGAAAGAAAGCGCCGCATGCCTCGGATTCAGCTACTATCTACAGAGGCGTCGTCATAGCAACAGGCTCCGGCAACAAAAGGCCAAGGACCCACGGCGCTCCGCAGCCCGTCGCACACGCATGCAGGGACCATGTGAGAACGCAACGCTGTATGAATATTTCAGATGTGGGTTCCCAAAGACGGCCGGGGGTCTCGGGAGGGTCAGGGGAGAGAAGATTTAAGTCCGCTCCCTCAAACAGACGAGTACAAACGAGTTACAAATCTATTTTACTCTTATTTTATGCAAGAATGAGTCAAATTTGTCTTGCCAAAGTACAGATATATTGTATAAGCAGCTCTTAGGACCAAAGTAAGTCACCTTAAATATTCATACAGCCAAACAAGCAACATTTCTACGGAGACAAGTAGAAAGAGGGCTTCATGTGGAGTACGAAAGCGTTCAGAAATATTCATGCATAGGAAAGAAATCTGTGCATATTTTGGAAATTCATGTATATTTGTCTGGAGTCGAGCATAAAATAAATATTCGTAAACTCTTGAATGAGTCCAGCCACACATAGTCCTGCTTTAGTCCCGTTTCAGTCCTGTTTTAGTCCTAGTTTAGTCCCGTTTCAGTCCTGTTTTAGTCCTAGTTTAGTCCTGGTTCAGTCCTGGTTCAGTTTTGGTTTAGTCCTGGTTGAGTCCTGGTTTAGTCCTGATTCAGTCCTGGTACAGTCCTGGTTTAGTCCTAGTTTAGTCCTGGTTCAGTCCTGGTTCAGTCCTGGTTTAGTCCTGGTTTAATCCTGGTTCAGTCCTTGGTTTAGTCCTGGTTTAGTCCTGGTTCAGTCCTGTTTCAGTCCTGGTTTAGTCCTGGTTACCTCCGCCAAGGAGGTTATGTTTTTGCCGGCGTTTGTCTGTTTGTTTGTTTGTTTGTTTGTTTGTCTTTTAGCAACATAACTCAAAAAGTTATGGACCGATTTTGATGAAATTTTCAGGATTTGTTGGAAATGTGAAAAGGAAGAAGTGATTTCATTTTGGGGGTGATCCGGAAGAAATCCTGGATTCTGGATCACTTTGACATTTTAGTTAACATTGTGGTAAATGGGGCCAAAAATTTTGTTTCTCAATATCTGGGTTAATTATTGACCAAACCCCATGAAATTTGACTCAGGGATGGACAATGGGATCCTCTTTCATATTCCAAATTGAAAGATACGAGACAAATATTTATGGAAAACACAATTAATATGAGGGGGACTGTAGTCCTTGGCGGAGGTCTGCGCTGTGCTTTTCTAGTTTAGTCCTGGTTTAGTCCTGGTTTAGTCCTGGTTTAGTCCTGGGATTAGTCCTGGTTCAGTCTGTATTCGGTGCAAAAGTCTGGCATCTTGATCAATGTTTCTTCTGCTCAATGAAAAATGCCTGTGAAGTGATGATGTATTTCTAACAGTCACATCTGAATTCATATTTGTACTGAAGAAAGTGTAATTGTACATTTTCTTTTTGTGATTGTAATTCTTGATGTCGGAACTTTTCAGTTCATATTCTGAAGGATAAAATACACACAACACATTTTATGTACGACTGGACTCATTCTAGAGTTTACAAATATGTATATTATGCTCAACTACAGACAAATAAAAATCTTACTTGCTCCATAAATGAGCATCATTATGTGACGAACACTTACTGTATTGGTGGTTTTCAGATTATATAATTTGTCGCGCATCTTTAGGTAGTTGTACTCGTCCGACAGCATTTTCCCACTGTTTTCTTTTTTAGCATCCGGTGGAAAGCAGTGAAAGCTCACATCAGTTTCCTTGTTGCCTTTAGACTGGAAATTACAACCGAAAGCCGCGCAGTGTGGCATTATATCAACTGATGGCATTAGCAAAACCGATCTTAAGTTGAACCCATGGATCTATTAAAATAACTGGATACAGTGTTGCTGCTTGTAGCTGCCTCCAGTTAACATAGTGACACTCACTGGAACTACAGCAGAAAAAATCCCATGGGCCGAGACAAGATTTTTCTCATAGAGGCAATATAATCACAAACTGCTCATGTTCGTCTGACAGGTCACCTACAACTTTCAAAAATGTCAGATTTGTAGGCGATTTTTACCTATTTTTAGATCATAAACTTTTTCTCAGCTCAAAATCCTTCAGTTGTTTTAAAAAACGCTTTATAATCTTTCACTTCTGCTACGCTCTGCTCCACTCTGGCTCCTCTCACTCTGATTGGTCAAAGTGATCACGTGATACACGAGCCCTCGCTCCGTGAGTGCGGTCGTGTGCATTCACGTGTGCCTGCGGGAGAAAAGAGCACTTCTGAGCATTTTGGAACCTGGGGGCTTGGTTGAACCCGACAACAGAAGACAACAACCTTGTGACGTGGTTCCCCAGAATGCTTTGCGACGTAAACAAATATGGCGAATTACTAGTGATCATATTTTCTCCTTTTTTTAAAATAAAAAAAATACTACAAATGAACATATTTGAGTTTTTTTGGTATTACGTATTTATAACTGACGCCAACGTTAATCATGTAAGACCAGCATGTCAAAGTAGCCGAGGATCCTTTTAAAAACACTGTAGAAGTTGGTCTAAATATGCAGGATTTGTGTTAAACATGCGTGAATGAAACAAAACACAACTCCAGCTCTGTTTGTGATGAGGAAACAACGTTCTGTAGGGTTGAAAATAATATAATATATGCCCTTTAACTGACCTGCTATGACGCTACAATTCTATTTAACCTCATGACGTCCTCCATAGTGTTCCAGTGCACATTTGGAGAACCACAGTAGCCCCCTGGACACAGTCTCCTGGCCTCTGTGTGTGCGCTGGTGTTCCACTGGACTTGTACGACTCTCAGATGATTCATTATTAACGCTGTAACTACACGTGCACTGATTCTGCCACTTCTCATCAGCTCTGACACCTGCTTTAAAGGTCCTATATTACACAAAAAGGTCTATTGTCAGTGTCGGGGAGTAACAGATTACATGTACCGCAGTTACGTAATCAGAGTACAAACTATGAATAACTGTATTTAGTTACAGTTACAGTTTCAATCAGTGGTAATTGGATTACAGTTACTTTGTTGAAATAAATGGATTACACAGTGGTATTTTCCTGTTTTCCCATTTTGGGCTAAATCCTTTTTTTTTTTTTTTTTTTCCCTCGGTATTTCCACTCATTGCTGGACACAAAACCAGGACTAAAACCAGGACTAAAACCAGGACTAAAACCAGGACTAAACCAGGACTAAACCAGGACTAAAACCAGGACTAAAACCAAGACTAAAACCAGGACTAAAACCAGGATTAAACCAGGATTAAACAAGGACTAAACCAGGACTAAACCAGGACTAAACCAGGACTAAAACCAAGACTAAAACCAGGACTAAAACCAGGATTAAACCAGGATTAAACAAGGACTAAACCAGGACTAAACCAGGACTAAAACCAAGACTAAAACCAGGACTAAAACCAGGATTAAACCAGGATTAAACAAGGACTAAACCAGGACTAAACCAGGACTAAAACCAGGACTAAAACCAAGACTAAAACCAGGACTAAAACCAGGATTAAACCAGGATTAAACAAGGACTAAACCAGGACTAAACCCAGGACTAAACCGGGTCTAAAACAGGATTTAACAGGACTAAACCAGGACTAAAACCAGGATTAAACCAGGATAAAACAAGGACTAAACCAGGACTAAACCAGGTCTAAAACAGGATTTAACAGGACTAAACCATGCTGTGTGGACCGTGTCTCCTCCTCTTCTTCTATCAATAATATTTTGAATTTGGTTAAGTAAAGTCTGGGCTTTTTATTTTCTTTTAGCAGACAAAACGTCTCATGTGAAGATTTCCTCGTCTTTGCTTCTGTACAGCAAATCAAGTAATCCAAAGTATTCAGACTACGTTACTCTAAGTAATTTAATGGATTACGTTACAAACTACATTTTGGGGTATGTAATCTGTAATCTGTAGGGGAATACATTTTAAAAGTCACCTTCCCAACACTGTCTATTGTAATGCTGTTACCTCCTCAAAAACAGACGTGCAGTTGTGTTTTGTTTCTGTCTACATCTCCAAAGCTCAAAATGGTGTTGGGTTTCAAGTTAAGAGCTAACTTTTACCTTTTATTTGAGGTTAAAAAATGGGAGAATCTCTGACTAAAAGTGTACATATACTAAACAAATGCAAGCCCACGCATGAAAAGCTCAGAGTTTGGGGGTTAAAGAGACCATATTACATTATTTTCTGATCTACGTGATAATGTTTCCTCATCACAAACAGACCTGGAGTTGTGTTTTGTTTCAATTTATTAATAAGTAAACTAAACTGGGCTTGTCTAACATTTTAGGTGATCATGTTCACAAAATAACACTATTTCCAAAAAGATATTTATATGAAAATTGTATATGTATAGCGTGCACATGTTTACAGCTGCACTTACCTTATGTATTAATGACAGGACAGCAGTTTCCAGTTGGAGTAAGAAAGCTTTCAGAAATATTTGTGTGCATTGGATAGAAATCCGCCAGGCTGATGCCACCTAGTCTCCGCTCAATTTCATTTCTCTCCAGGGACTAGGTCAGGAATCAGAATACACTAGACGGCTTGCAAGAACCCCGGAAGTTGTAGACCGTGCACCGGCCAATCAGCGAAGAGCTGTGAAGCCATGACATCAAACTCGTCGTGCCTGTCTGGGTCCTTTTTGGGGAACAGCACAACAGTAAACAAAGCGTCGAGATGGATGTAGATGAAGACAGACATTCTGTGTTGGCAACAATTCCTGGGATCGAGGATTTAAAGCCGGAAGAAAGAGAATGTTTGGTGAATTTTATCAAGAGGAAAGACGTTATTGTCCTTCCTACAGGATTTGGTGCATTACATACGTCACGACCATAGATCTTATGAGTGGACATAGCTAACGCACTAGCCGCCACATGCCAAATAGGAAGTTCACCAGGAGGATCTTCCGGCTCCTTCTGATTCTTGCTCCAACTGACTTACATTTGGATCCTCTGCTGCATTGAGCCTCGTCATTTTGATTTTAACCCTCTCAGGCTCAAATTAATTTTTAGTATCAGGAAAAATCTGATATTTGGGGAAAATTATAATATGGGGTAGTAATATACAATTCTGACTTTTTTATCTTTTGTAAACAAAAAAAGTATTTTGCACTTCTGGCAGGTCATTTGTGTGTAGCCATTCTTGCACAGTCTGCATCATCCACGTTTATCAGCATGGATGGGAGAAAAGGCTCCTGAGTTTAAAAAGCTCATAAAATATGGATGCGGAGTAAGTAGGTACTTGGAATTTAGCTGTTGCAAATCTGCAACACCTGCCTGGAGAGGGTTAAAATGTTCATATTAACTCGAGACACGTGATCCTGAATTTATTTTATTTTTTTTGCTATTTTGTCCATCAAAAAAATCCTATTCATAACACAGAGCCTGGCTTCAGATTCTCTCCTGTAACCGTGAACATTGTGAGCTTCATTTGAGCGGCGCTGAACGCTATGGGTGATGTCACCCTCGCTTAAGGCCAGTTTACAGTCCAGCGTCAAATCGTCTGCATCACGACAGAGAGTCTGCGTCGATGCGTACCCCCTACGCAGAGCCTCTGCATAGACCGACGTGCACCTCTGAAATTTTCTAACTACGCGTTGAAATGACGCAGACAGCAGGGGAAGCGACGCACATGATAAGGGCTGTGATTGGTCCTCTCTACCACCACTCTACAGACATTTCCTGTACTTGGCTTTCCTTTCTTTCAGTATACATTGAGAAATAATGTGTTGCATAAAGTGCTCAAAACAGATCGCTATTGTGCCCTGACGCGGTCAGCTTCTGTCGGACTTTAAAAGGACACGACTCAGTGGAATATAAGTGTTCTGTCTGTGACAGAGAGATATTCTACTAATGACTCTGTTCTAGGCTTTTATTGTGTCGGAGATGGAACTTTTCACATCTGCAGGTCACACACATAGACCATATATATGAATGGACAGATATCGTCGCCCCCTGGCGTTTTGGCGGTGAATTACTTCGCGGTGCATAGACCTCGACGCAGATCCATAAATCAAAAATGAAGGCGATGGCGGCAGTGCGCATGGAGTCGATGCAGAACTATACTTCACCCTTTAGTCCACTTCTTTGTTTCCACGAAGTGAAACCGGCTGATGAATCAGGTTAAGAAATCCATGTATGCATATAAACAAATAATGAAGAAAATTGTTGTTTTTTCTTATTTTTGGTTTTATTTTGAAAAATGAATGAATGAATGATACACGGATTCACGAGCAACAAAACACAAAACAGAACAGAAACAACTTAAATCATCCATTTCTGACCACTGTACAAGAGAGAACCACATTCTGGACTGAGACAGAGCAAACATCACTGGGACAGAGGAAAACAAACATCGCCTCTGGATTAAACAGGCAATCGAAATACAGAAACGTGCCCACGGGACAATAAACCGGGGACGAGGGGGCATTTTTATCCCCACACACCTGGGATACTGTCCTGAGGAAGTCGTTCTGCCTCCACCGGTAGAAAGACAGTGCCAAAATCTGTATAAACCAGCTGAGTGGACACATCACAGCAACATATTTTCAACCTCTAGTGAGCCGTCGAAACTAAACCCTTGGTCTGAAAAAAAGAATCTAATAACACACAAGTCCAGATATGTTTTTGAGGAGGTAATCGTTGCTTACAGCTCAGAAGAGACAGTTTAGGGTAATACACGACCTTTAAACTTTCTACTTCTACTTTTTAACGAGAAAAATCCGTCTTTGACTCCAGCTTTGACATTCAGCCGGAGTGGTATAATTGGTGATGTGCATTAGCGTTAGGGTTACCATGTGAGATACTGTGGGTTCTATAGATAGCGCCGCGAGCAGAGCGGTGGACCCGGTGGAGTGGAAAATGGAACATATACGAGTCTCTTCAGCGCCCTGACTGTGAGCACATGTACCGCGCTAATGTAGCAGAGAACAGCCCATCCAATTCAATAGGGACCAAACGGGACTGTTCAAAATCCCCCGGGAGTGCTATTTGCCTTAAAGGGCCTGTACGTGACTTTTTTTCCCCCTGTTTTTGAGCAAAATCTGTCTTGCCCCAGTACAGAGATATTGTATAAGCAGCTCTTGAGGTCAGTTTAAGTTTGCATCTAATCAGAAAGCGTTTTATTGTCCAATAAACACCGCACTGGTCTCTGGGAGTAGTAAAGTGTTTATTAACTCTGCGGTGAATAATTAAAGAGAAAGAGAGACTTTAAATTCAGGTTTTGCTGCAACATTTACGCTGCGCTTCTCAGTCAATGGTCTCAGTGAAGTTCAACAGGAGGACTGGTCAGCAGGTCTGTGTCAGGGCAGTTTGAGGACAGGAACAGCCATCAGGACAAAAGTGTTTCCTCTGTGTCCTGCAGCGTCACAGCAGTGTCCAGGGGAAGCCAGGTGAACACAGCAGGAAAGGCCTCATTTTTACTGGTGTTTCGGTTGGTGATGAAATGGGCCATTCCTTCTAGGTATTTCCTCTGGAAGGTTGTCTGCCACATTTCCTGTCACATATGGTGTGTATGAGCTATTTGCTTATTTAGTTTATTTTAAAATTTGTTTATTATTTTTGTTTGGCAATTAGTTTAGTAGTTTAGTTTTGTTAATTTACATTAATACTTTACATTAATATTATGTTTGTCAGTTTTTGTCTAATTTGGTACTAGTTACCTTTAGCACCTTTTCTATTTGTGGTTTAATCTGGGTTACTGAGGGGATAAAGGGGGTGGTACATGTAGACCAGAGTGCACCTGGTTTTTCACCAGCTGAAGGAGAGACAGAAAGAGGCCTGAAACATGTATCCTTGTTATTCAGTGTTGGAAGTAACGCATTATAAAAGTAACGAATTACTGTATTGCGTTGCTTTTTGCTATAACGTAGTAATGTGGCATTAGAGGGAAATTTTTTTTTAAATATTTTACTCGTTACAAATGTCAGTAACATGTGTTACAATGCTTTTTTTTTTTTTACCTGGATTGAAGTGGTGAGTTTTTCTTCCTACAAATTCACTAAAATCACTGCGATATCAGCGGTGGTGAAAGGCCCGGCACAGAACTCCGCTCCGACATGGTTCAGTCCAGTTTCAGCTCTTCTGAAACAGGACTGAACCAGTTTAGTCCTGTTTTAGACCTAGTTTAATCCTGGTTCAGTCCTGCTTCAGTCTGGGTTCAGCTCTAGTTTAGTCCTGGTTCAGTCCATATATGGCGCAAAAGTTCAGCATCTTCACAGTTATTTTGGTGAGAGTAACTTAAAAGTAATGC
Organism: Boleophthalmus pectinirostris; assembly: GCF_026225935.1. Lineage (NCBI taxonomy): Eukaryota > Metazoa > Chordata > Actinopteri > Gobiiformes > Gobiidae > Boleophthalmus > Boleophthalmus pectinirostris. The sequence continues at coordinate 5,821,762 of NW_026571447.1, read as the reverse complement.
AATGTCTTACATTTTAAATGCAGTAATATTGTAATGTAACAAATTACTTTGAAATGACAGTAACGAGTCATAAATAACACATTACTATTTGGAAGTAACTTGCCCAACAGTTTTGTTATTTGCCTAAAAACTGGAAATAAATCTTGGAAACACAGCTCTGGTCATGGATATTGATTTGTTTTTCGTTTCGTCACTGCGTAAACCACAAACCCATGGTGCCTAAAAGTGATTGTTTGAGTTATGTTTAGTTTGAAGTTTGCTCAACACTTTTATTTTCTTTTACAAATAGTCACTACTTGGTGTGAAAAGCCTGTAGTATTTCAAAAGCCCATAACTAGCAGTAAAAATACTGCTTTATTTGTTCTCCAGAAAGCAAATCTCTTGAGTAACACAGTTCGTAGCATGTCTGAAAATAAAATGCTCAACATAAATGAGATGTCACTTCTCTATATCTGACAAAAGAGTAAAACTGTGAAAAGAGCACATAATTAAGAATATTATTATGCACTCTGTCCATTTAAGACTTATTCACATATCTTGTTGTGAGGGACTTGAATCAGTACAATTCAGTACATTGGTCATTTCCAAGCATTTTTTATTTTTTATTTATTTTTTTGCATTTTGGCTTAACAAATGAAAATGTATCCCCCTCTCAAATTGGTCAAAAATAGTGGCACTTGGGACATTTTTTGTATAAAACTGAGATGAATCACTGGTTTTGGATAAATCTGCTGGGACAGAGGACACAGGGCTCAAAACTGGGGCTGTCCCTGGTAAATAGGGACGTCTGGTCACCCTAATACATTACAGTGAAATGTTATGCTGTTGTCGTTTAAGGAAAATAAACAAAAGAAAATAAAGTTTGTCTAATAGTATAGTATTTGTTCTCCAAAAAACAAATCACTTGAGTAATGCAGTTCGTAGTATGTCTGAAAATCAAATTGTCAACATAAATGAGAGCATTTAGCAGAAGACCTTCCAGACAAAATACTTTGAGAGAACTAACCATTTTATCACCAACTGAAACACCAGGGCAGAGTAAAAACGAGACCTTTCCTGTTGAGTTCACCTGGCTCTCCATGGACGCTGCTGTGACGCTGCAGGACACAAAGGAGGGACACTTTTGGCTCTTCCTCTCCTTAAACTGCCCTGACACAGATCTGCTGACCCTCCCTGAAAAGTCCTCCTGAGACCTTTGACTGAGACACAAAGGGGACACTGTAAATGCCACAGTTTTCTGCAGAAAAACTTGAATTTCCCTCAGGATGCATAAAGTATCTCTCCCTCTCTCTTAATTATGGCATGAAAGTATTAGTACTTTAATGCTAAATTACTAGACACACCTGAATGTCTCTGAGCACAACTGGAACCTGGAACCAACCTAACTAAAATAATCCCAGTTTTTGTTCTATGGGGTTAACAAAAAGACAAAAGATTAAATTGTAAAAATAAGGGATGTGACAATAATTGAAATATTGTGATATTGTATTGTCAAAAGTCTCACAGGCCCCATCCACACTAGTACGTATTTAGTCGTTTTTGTTGTGGATGCAGTGTTCATTCACACTAGTCCAATGGAAAATGGCTCCAGAGACGGAACGATCTGGTGCCGCAAGCTCCCTCGGATTCATCTGAGTACGGATCTGATCCGGCTCAGTGTGGACGCCTGAAAACACTGATACACTGACGTAGGAACTCTAGTTGCGTCCTTATTGGACCACATCACTGTGACTTGTGCCTTCCTCATTCACATCGGTCATGTGTCAGTATTGTGAAAAAGTGATTAAACAAACCATAGACAAACTGAACCTCGTCCTCAGTCCACGAAAAGACTGTTTTCACGCTCGCCATCTTCCTTGGCTCAAAACTGTCTGCTGCAACTTCAGACACGGTGCTCCACTTCATTGTTTTTACTTCCCACATGACGTTGTGACGGTAATTTAACCATGTGACTAACGTTTCAGGCGGTTTTGCATTACTGTGTGGACTGCAAACATAGAAACGACGTGTCTGGACGCAAATTGTTTCCAATGCAGTGATTCGTTTCAGTGTAAATGTAACCACAATATCGTGGGCTTTCACAATATATCGAATCACAAGTTCCTTTACTTAAGTGCATGATTTTACAGTAACAACATCTTGTAAACATCAGGAACTACATATCCCATGATTCATTTCAGTCCAGACAACATGAAGAAATATGTTTTTTTACTTGAATTCTTGGGATTATGATGGAAGTAATCCACACCAAAATCTTGTCAAGATATTTTAAAAGCAAAAAAGTGTCGTATCTACAATTACATCAGCCTCTTCAAAATATTGCAGTAAATATCATACCATGAGATGCATATCGTGATAATATCGTACCGTGAGATTTGGATATCGTTACATCCCTAGTCATAATATTTCTTAGAATATTTGTTATAATACACATATGTAAACTGAAAACTGTAGACATCCATAAATCCATAAAAATAGACAAGAAGCATAGAGACAAACCTATCCCTCATCTCTATCCATCTCTTATCAAATCAGATCTGCAGCGTTGCCTTAGTCAGACATGGAGGTCCACATCAGCAGGACCACAGCAGAGCAGACAGGAGGGGGAGGGAGCACCCATGGGACCCTGTCAGATATCCTGGGTGAAGCGGTCAGCAGAATGTAAATAGGCCTGTGTCTGGGGTCTCTGGTGGGATGAGAGGGCAATATGTCTGTGGGCTCAAAGTCTGACCGTGCTACGTGACACTGTGAGCTGGATTTCTGTTTTGTTTCATTTACACATGTTTATTATTATTCTCTACATCTCCAAAGCTCAAAATGCTCTGGTCCACTTTGTGATGTCATTTAGTTTTCAAGTTAAAGGGCCCATCTCATGCACAATCCACTTTTCAGAGCTTTCTACCTTTTAACCCTTTCCAGGCAGGCATTGCAGATTTGCAACAGCTAAATCCCAATTACCTACTTACTCCAAATCCATATTTTATGAGCTTTTTTTTACTCAGGAGCCTTTTTTCCCATCCATGCTGATAAATGTGGACGATGCAGATCGTGCAAGAATGTTTCTTGGAGAACCACACGAAAAAGTGATGTTGTTCTTCCACTGTGAAGCATTCTTCCACTGTGCTTTATGTTTTCATTGTTATGAAAAGTGGTTTACACATAAAGTTAGCGTTTATATCATTTTCAGTCTTCAGTGTTAATTTACCACACCGGACCAGTGCTGCAAATCTGCAACATCCCAGAACACACTGGATGTGAAGGTCTCTCTCAAAAAAAAAGTCAGGATTGTATATTTCCTCCCCATATGATCATTTTCCCCAAATATCAGATTTTTTCCAGTTACTAAAATTTAATTTGAGCCTGAGAGGGTTAAGAGTGATGTGTGGGCCTTGTGTATGTCGTCGAAGTTTTTTTTAGATTGATTCAGCGTTTTTTTTAACAAATAGCAACGTATTTCTGCCACCCTCCCACGTGACAACGAACTAAATCCTGCTACAACGATGATGCAGCCAGACACATCTATGACGCATTTGACGTAGCAGAAAGTGCTTCACACCCGCCCCCCTCCCTCGCTCCACCGTCTCCGCCCCGACTGCAGTGTCCACGATATAATAAGTTTATTTACTAGTGTTTATTAATATTTTACCAATCAGTAATGTTCAGCTGATGTTGACGTGGTGCTTGAGCTTCGTGCTCCTCAAAGTCCTCGTCCGATTCCAGGTCCAACACATGCGGCTGAACGCGCTGTATCTCCATGATGAATAAAAGTTTATTCCTACCACTATCAGGGTGCACGTCTGTCTCCCCCTCCCTCCCTGAGATGGCGGAGGAAGGGCGGCTCACTCGTCGCCTACGTCACGTTTGGAGGGCGGAGCCTGTGCTTTCTCAGGACGGGCGGGGGGAGGAGCAATAGTCGGACTTTCATAGTTCCTGAGCTGTGACTGAATCCAAGAAATCAGTAAGATTTCAGAACTATTGTGTAATGGATGTTCCAAAACCCAAATTGTGCTTGTTTATGTGCAGAAGATACAATGTGAAAAGAGTTTTTTTACATGAGATGGACCCTTTAACAACTACCTTTTAGCTTTAGTTCAGTAGAGGTTGGGAATTCCAGGCCTGAAATTATTCCTCCTCCACAACACAAAGAGCGGCTTCACTGCACCCAACACATGCACCCGATGCACCTGCCCGCCCCCTGCACCTGCACCTGTCAGCTGGTGAAAAATGTGTATTAAATATTCACATAAACAGAAGAAGAATACAGAATAAAAACCGCAGACTGACGAATAAAAAATATGTCTCTGAGGAGGCCAAATTGGTGAGAAAGTAAATATAATAAACATGTTATTTCATTATTATTATTAGCAAAAAATATACTTTTTGTCAGAACCCTAACACATACATAAATCAATGTTTATTATATTAATCAAAAAACAACCTTAGCATGATTTTATTAGGAAAAAATATATACATCTCGCTTACTCACTCTTTTCAGTGCTCTTTTTTCTTGATCCATTTTTTATTTTGTTGTTCTATAACTGCTTACAAAAAAAGAAAGGAAAAAATAAATTGACTGAAAATCATCTCAGATTTCTGAAGAATCAGTGACAGATGCACTAAACTCTGATGCTGGTGATGCTGTGAGAGAAATGTCATGTTGTTTGTAAATAATAGATGACCAATGAGCTCCTTCGTTTCACATGCGTCATTGAAATAAATAGAATTTTCACAATCAAAAACTGTGACACACCCGGTTTGTGGTGGTTGGTTATAACAAAATTGTGTAATTAAGTATATTATTATTCATTCTGTCCATTTAAGACTTATTCACATATCTTGCAATTCAGGCTCATAGGTTTATATGATGATGTCTGAACAGAAGATGCAAAAGTGACGTTGTGTCTTCACTTTTTATTCTGCGTTTAGACAAGCATTTTCGGGAGGTGTGTACATACGGTGATGCAAAAGTGTGCAGAATTCGATTGTGCATGCATGCCATCTGACATGTTTGTTTCTGTATACTGTATGTATGTGACATAAACGTGTATGTGACATGAGCAGATCTGACCAGAGTTTTGTGTCTGGGCAGTGTAGACAGAAACACTATGGTGGAGCATATTCAACTTTTCCACTCTGGAGGGTGGTTTCAGATTTTGTGTTTTTAAGCCCCAAAAACGCCATCACCGTCTAAACCAGACATGTCAGACTTCGGCCTGGGGGCCAAATTTAGCCCACAATATAATTATATTTGGCCCTCGAGATCATATCAAATATGTATTTGAGCTGCCCGCTGGCTACAGATAGACTATAGAAACATTACTTATTTTAAAATGTTGTTATTATTTTATATTATACTTGTTCTGGATTCAATGTTTAAGCAAAATTATTATTAAACATTCATTTTAATAAGAAAAGGTTTAACATTACATATCTCAAAATAAAAGAAAACATGCAGATGTTGTTGAAATTTTTCATTAAATATTTAGTTTGGCCCACGACTTAGTCCCAGTTTTTAATTTTGGCGTTTGACACCCCTGGTCTAAACAAAACCCTTCTGATAAAATATTTTCTCATTTTTTACCTGCAAGCTCTCTTGTATAAACAGACCCTCAGTATTTCTAAGCATGTTTTTTTTTTGCATTTTGCATTTTGCATTTTGGCTAAACAAATGAAAATGTATCCCTCTCTTTATTGTTCGCAGGTAGCAAATTGGTCAAGAAATAGTGACACTTGGGACATTTCTTGTGAAAAACTGGGACAAATCACTGGTTTTGTATGAATGTACTGGGACAGGGGACACAGGACTCGAAAGTGGGACTGTCCCGGGTAAATAGGGACACCTGGTCACACTAATATAGCACAATAAAATGTTATGCTGTTGTTGTCGTTGTTTTTAAGGAAAACTAAACAAAAGAGAAAAAAGTCTGGAAAAAAGTAAATCTTTAATAATTGAGATGAAATGGTTTGTTGATGCAGTTCTACCTACAGCTAAACCAGCTTGAGCCTCGTCTTGTTTCTGGGCAGTGGTTAGAGTCTAATCTTCCAGTGCTGGGAAGTGTCATAAAATTCCACCCTCCTCTCTCGCGTCCATGAAGTGGTCGTAGCACTCAGGCCGTCTGAAGTAAAGTGATCCGTGTGCATAATCCACACAGGTTCCAGCGGTCGATGATGAGAGGGTGTTAGCAGCTTAAACCGCTGTACGTTTATAGACCACACATGCCCTCCTGCCTGCGCCCCCTCCCCCTCCTCACTCCGGACAGTAATCGCCCCCTCTGCCCCGTCTCATCCCTCTCTATATCATCATCATGGCTCAATCTGGCTCCTCTCTCCAGATTACACGCCCGGATTAGACCGGCGTACGGAGCGACCAGCGAGCGCAGGCTGTGGATGTGGGAACAAGAGATCAAGTAAACAGACAACATCTTGTGGTGATCCTGTAAATGATGAAATCCACCACGAATGAAGAGTGGATGAAAAGTGTGGATGAAAAGAGGATCTCTCCATCTCCAGGGTCTGAGGACAGGAGGTGTTCTGGGACAGTTTGCTTCCATATGTTTGTTTTCTATGAATGTTGGTTTAATCTGTTTCTAACTGACCAAAGACTGTTTCACTGTTGGATTTCTGTTGCTTAAATCAACAATTTTAAATCCTGCTGTTGTGTTTTTGGGGACATACAAAAAACTGAATTGCAATGCTCAATCAATAAATGTCAGGCCTGTACAATATTGTGTCTGTGTGGGTTTCCACTCTCAACCTAAAGCACTGTGGTCTAGGGGTGTCCACACTATGACCCAGGGGCAAAGTACAGCCATTACACCAATTTCTATTTGCCCTGTACGAAGGCTTATTTCAATATTATTACAGGAATGATATATCAGAGTGACACCGTACCGTGGCCATACCGGCTTGTAAAAACACGATCCTGTCAGATCTCAAAAGCTAAACAAGGCTGGGCCTGGTTAGTACTTGGATGGAATGGGAAAATCAGGTCCCACAGGGGGGCGCCAGTGGGAATAACTGTTGTTGTGTCCTTAGGCAAGGCACTTCACCCACATTGCTTAGTATGAAAGTGATGGTGGTGGACGGAGGGACCGATGGCGCCGATTGGCTTGGCAGCTGCGCTTCTGTCAGTCTGCCCCGGGGCAGCTGTGGCTACAATGGTAAATGGTCACATTTTTTTTACAGCGCTTTTCTACCTTCAAGGCACTTTACAACAAGGAACCACTCACCCATTCACTCACACATTCACACACCAGTGTACGCAGACACTGTGGGCAAGGTGGGTTAAGTGTCTTGCCCAAGGACACAACAGCAGCATTCATCTGTGGGAGCTGGAATCACACCAGTCAACCTGTGGGTCAGTGGATCTGACCTTTCAACCTGCAATGTTTTTATATCAAGAGCTGGATTCAAACCACCAACCTTCAGATCAGTGGGCAAATGCTCTACCAACTGAGCTACTGCCGCCAATACAATAGTATCTTACCATCAGCAGGTTTAGAGTGAATGAATAAAGCTGAATGATGCTCTGTAAAGTGTCTTTGTGACAAAAATGTCTTTGAAAAGCGCTATAGAAATAAAGACTTACATAATTACTATACCAAGTTTTTCAGATTTCCAGATGTGTTTGAACATATTTTTAAACTGGTGTTCATGCCAAAATCAGGACAGTTTGTCAGGCAATCAGTTTTGTTTTTTTTTTTTTTTTTTTTAGGTTATTTTCAGATGTGTGTAACTCTAATAAAATGTGTTCAGTGTCAAATTCTGAATTACGAGTCGTGTCAAACGTCCTTTGCTGCTGTCCCTGCGCTCCCTGTACAGCTGCAATAATACAAACTCCTCACTGTGAGATTAGTTTGATTTGTTTGATCAGATTTCTCGGTGGTTTCCTTTCCTTGCCTCCTCAGAGCTTTGGGACACCGCGTAATACGGCGTTTGATTGACAGCTGAAAAATAGAGGACAGAGGAGGAAGCAAGGAGAAGACAATTGAGATGTGAGCATTAAGTAACACATTAAAGCTGCACTGTAACTTTTTGGTTGGGGTCCATCACCTGCTTCTTTATATGGAGATGTCGTTGCTCTGTCTGGAATGTTCCACGGTATGACTTTAAACAGCTCTACCTTATATTTATTCAATTACAGGTGATTTTATAGCTTAAAACGTGCATTCTGAGTGTGAGCGGGTTTGCCTCTCCACAGATCTGACCTGTAACTTCTGGTTTGGTCTCCATGCAGATAGAAAGGTTTAATACCATACTGCGAAACATTTTAAACAAAGCAATAACATCTTCATGGAGAAAAGCATTTGAGACTCTTCACCAGAAAAGTTTCACAGTGCACCCTTAATATAACATTTAGCAGGGGTGCAGTGGGTGGGCACACAGGGGTACGCACACAGGGGTACGCACGCAGGGGTACGCACGCAGGGGTACGCACACAGGGGTACGCACACAGGGGTACGCACACAGGGGTACGCACACAGGGGTACGCCATCGACCCACTTCTACCGACGTGAGATATTAAAAAAATAACAAATATAAAATAGCTACAATTTAAATGTCAATCCGGAGCTACTGGCAACGGTGAAAACAACCTGCACAAACTCATGATATCTGCACTACTGTCCTATAGTGACCTGAGACATGAAGGACCAGGACTGAACCAGGACTGAACCAGGACTGAACCAGGACTGAACCAGGACTGAACCAGGACTGAACCAGTTGTACCAGTACCAATAGTCCTGGTTTTAGACCTGGTTTAGTTCTAGTTTAGTCCCAGTTTAGTCCTGGTTCAGTCCCGATTTAGACCTGGTTCAGTTCTGGTCCTGGATTAGACCTGGCTTAGTCCCAGTTTAGTCCTGGTTTAGACCCGGTTTAGACCTGGTTCAGACCTGGTTTGGTCCTGGTTTAGACCTGGTTCAGTTCTGGCTTGGTCCTGGTTTAGACCTGGTTCAGTTCTGGCTTGGTCCTGGTTTGGACCTGGTTCAGTTCTGGCTTGGTCCTGGTTTGGACCTGGTTTAGACCTGGTTCAGTCCTGGTTTAGTTCTGGTTTGGTCCTAGTTTGGTCCTGGTTTAGACCTGGTTCAGTTCTGGTTTGGTCCTGGTTTGGACCTGGTTTAGACCTGGTTCAGTCCTGGCTTGGTCCTGGTTTGGACCTGGTTTAGACCTGGTTCAGTCCTGGCTTGGTCCTGGTTTGGACCTGGTTTAGACCTGGTTCAGTTCTGGCTTGGTCCTGGTTTGGACCTGGTTCAGTTCTGGCTTGGTCCTGGTTTGGACCTGGTTTAGACCTGGTTCAGTCCTGGTTTGGGCCTGGTTTACACCTGGTTCGGGCCTGGTTTGGGCCTGGTTTAGACCTGGTTCAGTTCTGGCTTGGTCCTGGTTTGGACCTGGTTTAGACCTGGTTCAGTCCTGGTTTGGGCCTGGTTTACACCTGGTTCGGGCCTGTTTGGCTGGTTTCCTGGTTTAGACCTGGTTCAGTTCTGGCTTGGTCCTGGTTTGGACCTGGTTTAGACCTGGTTCAGTCCTGGTTTGGGCCTGGTTTACACCTGGTTCGGGCCTGGTTTGGGCCTGGTTTAGACCTGGTTCAGTCCTGGCTTGGTCCTGGTTTGGACCTGGTTTAGACCTGGTTCAGTCCTGGCTTGGTCCTGGTTTGGACCTGGTTTAGACCTGGTTCAGTTCTGGCTTGGTCCTGGTTTGGACCTGGTTCAGTTCTGACTTGGTCCTGGTTTGGACCTGGTTTAGACCTGGTTCAGTCCTGGTTTGGGCCTGGTTTACACCTGGTTCGGGCCTGGTTTGGGCCTGGTTTAGACCTGGTTCAGTTCTGGCTTGGTCCTGGTTTGGGCCTGGTTTAGACCTGGTTCAGTCCTGGTTTGGGCCTGGTTTACACCTGGTTCGGGCCTGGTTTGGGCCTGGTTTAGACCTGGTTCAGTTCTGGCTTGGTCCTGGTTTGGATCTGATTTAGACCTGGTTCAGTCTTGGGCACATGTATTTTGAAGATCATGATGAACGGCGTTAATATTAATATGGAGGGGAGGCGTCATCGATGACGTCCCGAATCGCGTACCCCCACTTAAATAAAATCCCCACCACACCACTGACGTTCAGTACAAACATTAAAACGGCGAGACAACGACGTCATACAAAACACAGTTTATTTGACAGTGTTCAAGGTCCAAGTACCAACAGACCCCCGTACAAAATAAAAAAGAAAGAAAAATCTACAAACTTTTAAACAGAGAGAACTTCCATCTACACAATTCTTAAAAATACATTACCATTAACACAAAATTAGCAATTTCAGATAATATATGTTATAAGGAAATCCCCGTAATATTCAGGAGGTGACGAGCCTGATGTCGACCGGGAGAAGGGGGGGGGGCACAGTGGATGAGAGTGAATGACTGTAGTGTAGTCTCCGACACACTGGGGAAGGGGTCGGCGGTGAGTGATGCAGCAGTCACGTGGGCACTTGGGAGGAGAGGAGAACGAAAGAAAAACCGACGAGGAAAACGGGAGGTAGCGGAGAGAGGTGGGGAAGGGGGGCACGCAGAGGTAGCAAGAGAGCGCGAGGAAGATTTCTAGAAGAGGTAGCTAGCTAGCGGGCGAGGAGGTAGCAGAGGCGGAACAGTGGCGGGAGACGAGAGCCGTGCCTGCTCAAGACTACTGGACTGCCGTATCTGAGGAGCAAATCGAAGACACTTTTAGGATCGACGGTTAAAAAACGGTTGCGGATGAGTTTGGACGTTTTTTTTTTAAATCATCGGAGGATTGGAGAAAAGACAACGAAGGATGACACTATTGCTTTTGAGTGGCAGAAAATAAAAGGTGGTCATGTCAAGTGTGGGTCAGAGGTAGTGTCGCGGTACTAAAACTTCTAATTATTTCGATTTTAAGGATTTGGCTCGATACTGGATTCAGATTTCGAGACCACAATGATAATAAGGTTCTTTTTAAGACAACAGGATGTCATCTTCAACTAAATATCACCATGTGGTCTTATCCTAGTTCTGATAAAGTTCGTATAAGACTGGCTGTAATGTTTATAAAGGTGCATTGTGTAACTTTTTTGGTGGAGGGTCCGTCAAATGCTTTTCTCCACCGACATGTTATTGCTTTGCCTGGAATGTTTCACAGTATGAAGTCAAACCTTTCGATCTCCATGGAGAATAAACCAGACCAAGTTGCAGGTCATTTTTGTTTTCAGATTTGTTTTTCCAGGCATCTTTGAGCTACAAAACCATCTGTAATTGAATAAATGTAAGCTCAAACCGTTTAATGTCACACTGTGGAACATTCCAGGCAGAGCAATGACGCGTCCAGGTGACGGACCCCCAAACAAAAAGTTACAGCGCACCCATGAGTAACATTTTTAGTTTCAATACTTGTTCATATCAGCATTTCGTTTCGATTCTAGCCTTGGTATCAAATCTCGTTCTCGATACTTCTAACAACCCTAGTCAGAGGTAGTAGCGGGAGATGGACATATGAGTTTTGTGACAACAGTCTCAGCACCTAGAAATGGCTAAAGTCTGCAGGGCTAAAAGGGCCCAGCCTCATGACAGCGCCTCCTAATGTAAAGGTCAAGTGTGGGTCAGGGGGAGATTAAATGCATGGGTGCGTGTACAGGACAACCAGAGCTTTGTGGCAGGATCTGGTCAGGTTGTGCGCACAGCGTCGAAGCAGCTGTTTCGTTGATTAACGAAAGTATTAAGATTGTGCTAGGGTGGAAGGACAGTTATTATGTTAAACCTTATTGTATTATAGACCCGTGTTTGCGCTTCACACATACTGGTAACATTCCGACCCGCACTGATCGCTTCTGCATCGAATTCAACTTGATTGTAACAACACAGCCCCAAACCTCTGGCTCAGACTTGACATTGAAGCTTAAATAGTTGTAACAGGATGAAGCACATTACATCAAAGTTGGGATTAGCAGTGGTTTTGGAGGAGCACCTCACACACACATCTACAGTGTATTACTCAGGAGCGAGAGGTAGTTACTCAACAGGACGAGAGAGGGAAGGCTAGATCCTCTTTGTGCATGTGTGAGGCTGACGTCAACAGCTCCAGTATCAGGCTCACTCACAGGAGAGAAAAAGGGGTGTCAAGAACCCAGAGACAGTGTCTATCAGAAATCTGTTCAGCCAACTACCACTATTACTAATGTTTACAGTCATCCCACCGCCTCCCACTGGCCCAAAGCACAAACAGTGTAATACTCGAGCCCCTGTGCTGGGGCCCCCGGAGACAGCTGCTGCATGTGAGTGTGGACAATGTTGGGTCAGTCTTTGTTTGTGTCCTGTCAGAAGAGTTCACAGAATTCTTGAGCAAGTAGCAAAGGGCAACAAAGCGACAACATGTTCAGGACGTGTGCTTCTAGTGTGGGGCCATTAGTTGTCAGACACTCTTCCACCAGGGGGCGCTGGGGGCCCCACTGGAGCTACAGGGATAGCATCAGGTTGCGCAGGTGGAGGCCCAGGGTCTGGAAAACAAGCACAGCACATGATTTGATTTACATAAATATGACAGAAATGTTTAATAGTGTTTATGGTATATGGTATAATATGGTGTTGTGTTGTTGTGGTAATGGGATCTGCACTCACACATGCCGTTGGGAGCACCAGGGTGGCGAGGAGGCATCATAGGAGGCATGCCTCCAGGAGGAGGCCCAGCAGAGGGAGGCCCGGCCATCATCCTGCCTGGCATTGGCTGGCCTGGTCCCATCGGGCCTGCAGTGGAATGGGAAACCATAAATATTAGAGTAGCAGAGCATTACACTGCTGTATAACTGTCTCGTCTCCATCTTTTGGTCTCTGTCCAGACTGGTGCTAGAATTTACAAGTGGCCCCTGTAAACACTTACCCGTCTGCCCGGGGTGGTGGGGTGCCATTGGGTGGTGCCCCATGGGAGGATAGCCTGGGTGCATGGCTGCACCTGGTGGGGGACCTCCGTGGTGGGGAGGGGGTGCCCCGTGATGAGGTGGGGGCCCTCCATGGTGTGGAGGGGGACCTCCTGGATGCATGCCTGGAGGAGGGGGCCCCGGGTGGGGTCCAGGGTGAGGTCCTGGATGCTGACCGGGGTGAGGTCCTGGGTGGGGCCCTGGGTGTGGTCCGGGCCCCTGTGGAGGCCCCTGGCCCTGTGCCTGAGCAGCAGCTGCGGCGGCTGCAGCCTGCTCCATCTGCTGGCGAGCCTTCATCTCGGCGTATTTGAGCTGCTCCATGTGGAAGGCCTGACGCTCAGTGAGCAGCTGCTGCCTCTGCAGCTCCAACTGTGAAGAGAGCAGCAGAGATTTGATCATGTGAGGAGGATGTGAAAATGAAAACAGAAAAACATTTAACATAGGTGTTTTGTGCAGAATGAGATGTCCCTTTTCCTTTAGTTTAAACACTCATGATAGTTGTGCAGTTCCACAGGCTTTGTTCTGTGCTGAAGCAGGAGTCTGTGTGGGCTCAGACACTTGTTGCTGTGCCTCGGCCCACTGCTCACAGCCTGCGGCACTGTAGCTCCTTCCAGTTGCCTGCCTCCCTTTGAAATCTTATGTAAACCTGCCTCTTTCATGCACTATTTACAGCTGGGAAACTGGGCTACAGTCCCTGTGCTTATTCAGTCAGACAGAGTTTTGCACTCTCAGTACAGTCTCCAGGGACGGGCCACAGCATCACACAGCATCTTCACTTGGCTTTGTAGAGAAGAGTCATTAGGAGGATCTGTATGTATATGGGTCATGTGTTCTACAGCTCACATGTTACGATGATGAGAGGGCTCTGTGTGTGTGGACTCACCGCCTCCTTCTCGCGGTCCATGATGGTCTCAAGCTCTTCGAAGTGCCTCAGTTTGATCTCCAGCTTCTTCATCTGCGTCTCCACCAGCAGCGCCACCAGAGACTTGATCTTCCTCTCCTCCACCGCTGCCAGATGCTAAAAGAGACAAGCAGTGTGTTAAAGGGCTTGTACCTGATTTTTATTTATTCTGTGCAAGATAACAGCTCTTCACATCTTGCATTATAAAGTAAACGCCACTAAATAAGAGACTGTAATAAATGATCATTAGTATTTGCTCTATATTAACTAATAGAGAAGCTAAAAAAACAAGTATTTAGGCAGAAAAAAGTACTAGGAAACAATTTAAATAAACAGAATAAATCATGACTTTATGACTTTTATCTGACTTTTTACAGATAAGCACCAAAAAAATAGCAAGTCTTGAGCCAACTCTTTCACTCCTTTCCCCTTCACTTTTTTCTGCTGTTGTCTTACATAAATCCTTATAATCTACAGAAAATTATTAATTGACTAATACAAATTTTGGTCATTTTAGACTCCATCGAACCATTTATCGACTAAATAAAATAACAGACTACACCCCCACACTACCAGCCAAAGGTTTAGACTAGGGATGGGCATGATTAGTCGATTAATCGATAATTGATCATTAAGAATTTCATCGATTACATTCATTTTAATCGACAAACCGAATGTAGGTTGCTGTGCGTAGCGTGACCAAACAGGTGTGTACATGTGTCTCTCTGCACGCAGAAGGAGCGAGACACAAACAGTTGGTCAGTCTGCAACGTATCGAAGCACAAATGTGTATTTAACGATGACTTGTACAAGAAATTTCACGCTTTCTGTTGCGTTCGGGACAAGTGTGAGTCCATGTGCACAGTGTATAAAGCAGCACGTTTCAGTGTCCAGTGGGAAAAAGTTTTGCGAGGTGAGAGTCGCTCGATTAAGAAAATTTCATCGAATGCCCATCCCTAATATGAAGAAAGATATATGGAAGTATGTAGCAAAGGAAAAAATAAATAAATTCTAATCTTCAAAGTAACCACCCTTTACTTGGTCATCAGCGCTGCAAACCTTTTGTCTTCCCTCATTGAGTTTCATAATGCAGTGACCTGAAATGGTTTTCACTTCACAGGTGTCTCTAGTCTGGGTCAAAAGCAGTGATAAAAGCAAAAGGCGGCTATTTTCAAACATCATGAACATCCAAAACCAGTTTGGAGTTTACTTTTTTGTTTTCTACATTCTTGTGTCCATTCATAATTCTGATGCCTTCCGTTAGAATCTACAGTGCAAATAATAATGAACAAAGGAAATGACGTGTGTCCAAACTTCTGACCGGTGCTGTATTTCCCAGACAGTTGTTTCTAGGTCATGGCGCAATATCAGAGCGGCAGAAAGTAAGTGGGGTAAGTCCAAACTAAAACATGGTTCAAGATCAGGCCCATTATCGCAGACGCACATGTGGGTGGGCGTGTCTCACCTTGGCTTTAGTGGCTGCAGACGCCAGGGCGGCGGCGGCGGCAGTGGCGATGTTGCCCTCTCCGATGTCGTGCACCAGTTTCTTCCTCCTCTCCTCGGCCTCGTCTGAAGCGGCTTTGTCCTCTTTGTCCTTCTCCGTCTCCGAGGAGGAGGTCTCCATCGCGTCCTCCTTGTCCTTGTCTACACATGTGATGGAAAAAAGGGGTTAGAGGTTCGGAGAGTTAGACCACAAGCTAGTTTCAAAAAGGGAATTTGATTGGTTTCATTAATTACCGTATTTTCCGGGCTATTGGGTGCTCTGGATTATAAGGCGCGCTGTCATAGAATGGTCTATTTTCTAACTTTTTTCACATATACACCGCACCGGACTTTAAAGGAAACACAACAGTTGGATGGCTCAGTCAGACTTTGTTTGTTGCGTTCACGGTGACTCTGGGCTTTGTTCAGTTGTGGCGTGTAGGGAGGGTGCTGTCTGGGACCAACGGATTGTCGGCGTGTTCGCAGTGAATCAGTTGTTCAGTTGTGTCTAGAAGTGGCACATTGCACTTGTTTTTTCGGTTCGTTCCTCTGTTCTGTTCCTCCGTGTGGAGTGATGAGTGTGTCTGTGGGTGTGTTTCGCTGTGCGGTCGCCGTCTGCTCCGTGTGTGTTTGCGTGCGCTGTGGCTTTGTAGTTTACTGAAGTCGTGCTGGGACACCCGAGTGGATTCATGTATAGAGCGCTCTGGACTGTGGGCGCGCGGTCGTTTTTTGATGGGGTTGGAGGCTTAAGAGCGCACCTAATAGCCCGGAAAACACTGTAGTTTCATTTTTGAGAATTCACTATAATTGCTCCCTGTGCTAAGTAACACCCCCTCAGAGCGCTATCGCTACACAACATTCACACATCATTCTGTTGAAGAAACTAGGAGAGACCGTTAAATTACTGAAACATGCCTGGATGACATCT